>NC_053026.1:496790366-496810855 GCF_003073215.2 Triticum urartu | reverse complement strand
TCTGCCCATTTGTCTTAGGCCTGAATGCCACCGGTGTTTTCCGGTAGCACCGAGCCGGTAGTAGCAGACGATTGGCTCCGCAAGACAGCAAGGGAGTTGACCACGACAGGATGCACGGATGCGGAAAAGGTGAAGTTTGCCGCACATCAGCTTGAAGGACCGACAACATCATGGTGGGAGAATTTCACAGCCACTTTCCCTGTCGACACTGTCACATGGGACCAGTTCCAGCAGGCTTTCCATACTGCCCATGTTTCAGCAGGAGCTATGGCCATGGAGAAGCGAGAGTTTTGCAACTTGCGCCAAGGAGGACGGACAGTTGGCCACTATGTGGAGGACTTTAGTAAGTTAGCACGTTATGCCCCAGATGACGTTGCTACGGATGCAGCTAAGCAGGAGAAGTTTCTGGAAGGACTGAATGATGAGTTGAGCATGCAGTTGATGGTAGCAACCTTCAACAACTACCGGGAGTTGGTAGATCATGCTCTCATGATTGAAGGGAAGCAGCAACAAATTGAGAACCGTAAGAGGAAGTATGGACAAGGGAAGTACAATTCAGGAGCTCAACAGAAGCCACGTTTTACCCCTAGACCGAGAGGACATTTTCAACATACCCATGGAGGAGGTAGCTCGCACAATCATAATGGCACCAAAAATGGTAATGGGAATGGAGGAAGCAACGGCCAGAACCGTACAAACCCATCAACCCCAGCCAAGAGAGACCTGAGCCAAGTCACTTGCTTTAAGTGCCAGAAGACCGGACATTATGCCAATGAATGTCCTGAATCCCAGAATGGAAATGGCAATGGAAGCTCTGGGAAGAAGCCGAACCCTTTCAACAGGGGACAGGTGAACCACGTAAATGTGGAGGAGGTTGAAGCCCAGCCCGGTGCAGTAATAGGTAAGTTTTTGGTTAAGTCATTTACTGCACTCATTCTTTTTGATACTGGTGCATCGCATTCATATATCAAGGGGATTTGTGGATAAGTATAAACTGCCAACCCAAGCCCTTAGGTCACGCATGTTAGTAACCTCGCCTAGAGCAGAGTATATGGCTAGTCTATGGTGTGATCAGTTACCATTAAGGATTGGTAACTACGTATTTCCCTCAGACCTAATAGTATTGGAATCTCAAAGATTGGATGTGATATTAGGCATGGATTGGTTATCAAAGTATGAAGGGAACATTGAATGCGCCAGTAAGTCAAATTTGCTTACCCCAGAAGGGAGAAGGATCAAGTATGTATCCCGGCATGTGCCGAAAAGGACTCAAGTAAATTGCCTAACAGGAGTTGTGCAGGAGGAAGTACCAGTAGTGAAGGATTTCCCTGATGTATTTCCAGAGGAGTTGCCAGGCATGCCACCGGATAGAGATATTGAGTTTTTGATTGAGCTTTTGCCAGGCACAGGGCCAATATCTAAGAGACCATACAGGATGCTCGCAAAGGATTTGGAAGAGATTAAGAAGAAGATTAAGGAGTTACTGGATAAAGGATATATCCGCCCAAGTTCTTCACCTTGGGGTCACCAGTACTTCTAGTGGAGAAGAAGGATGGATCGTTAAGGATGGTTGTTGATTATCGAGGATTGAATGAAGTAACCATCAAGAACAAGTACCCACTACCGATGATCAATGATCTGTTTGATCGATCGCAAGGAGCTAAGGTATTTTCCAAGATTGATCTGCGATCGGGATACCACCAGTTGAAGATTCGAGAACAGGATATACCTAAGACGGCTTTTACCACCAGGTATGGGCTATATGAGTATACCGTTATGTCATTTGGTTTGACCAACGCGCCTGCATATTTTATGAACATGATGAACAAAGTGTTTATGGAGTTTTTGGATAAGTTCGTCGTAGTGTTCATTGATGATATCCTAGTTTACTCGAAGGATGAAGAGGAGCATAAGGAGCATTTGCGTTTGGTACTTGGTAAGCTCAGAGAACATCAGTTATATGCCAAGTTTAGCAAATGTGAGTTTTGGTTGAAGGAAGTTGGATTTCTCGAACACGTTATATCTGGAGAAGGTATAGCAGTAGACCCCACCAAGGTTGATACTGTGACAAATTGGGAAGCCCCAACAATAGTGGGAGAGATCCAGAGTTTTCTTGGACTCACAGGATACTACCAGAGATTCATTGAAAATTTCTCGAAGATTGCAAAACCTATGGTGGATTTGTTGAAGAAGGATACCAAGTTCATATGGACTGAGGAATGTGAGGCTAGTTTCCAGGAGTTGAAGAAACGCTTGGTTACATCACCGGTGTTGATTTTGCCAGATCAGACCAAGGATTATGAGGTGTATTGCGATGCTTCACGTCGAGGACTTGGAGCAATGCTTATGCAAGAAGGAAGAGTTGTTTCATATGCCTCACGACAGCTTAAGCCTCATGAGTTGAATTATGCTACGCAAGATTTGGAGTTAGCAGCCGTAGTGCATGCGTTGAAGACTTGGAGACATTTTCTCATTGGAAACCATTGTGAGGTGTACACGGATCACAAGAGCCTGAAGTATATTTTCACACAGAAGGTGCTAAATCTCAGGCAAAGAAGATGGTTGGAACTCGTCAAGGATTATGACATGAGATTGCATTATCACCCCGGAAAGGCTAACGTAGTAGCTGATGAGTTGAGCCATAAAAGCCATGTCAACACCTTAATGACGGGAGATTTACCAAGAGGGTTAGCCGAGAATCTTCGTAAGCTATGTTTGGAGATAGTCCCGAGAGGCTATGTAGCAGCATTGGAGATTCAGTCTACTTTGATGGATAAGATCATAGAAGCCCAGAATACTGACAAGGAGATTGCTTGTATTAAGGAGAAAATGAGCAAAGGAAAAGCTAAAGGATTTCGTGAGGATGAGCACGATACCTTATGGTTTGAAGACCGTGTTTATGTGCCTAATGACCCAGAGATCAGGAAGTTAATTCTGCAAGAGGCCCATGATTCACCATATTCGATTCACCCAGGAAATACCAAGATGTATTTGGATTTGAAGGATATTTTCTGCTGGACCGAAATGAAGAAGGATATTGCGGAGTATGTAGCAGTTTGTGATGTATGTCAGCGAGTAAAGGCAGAGCATCGGAAGCCAGCAGGATTGCTACAGCCATTGCCGATACCCGAATGGAAGTGGGATAAGTTAGGCATGGATTTTATTACGGGATTGCCCAGAACTCGTTCATGCTATGACTCGATATGGGTTGTAGTCGATCGTTTGACAAAGGTAGCTCATTTCATTCCAGTGAAGACTACCTATACCAGTGCCAAGTTGGCAAAGATATAGATGACCAGGATCGTATGTCTGCATGGAGTTCCAAGGAGCATTGTATCAGATAGAGGAACCCAATTTACCTCATAGTCTGGAATTAGTTGCATGAAACATGGGGTACCAGGCTGGAGTTTAGTACAACTTTCCATTCGCAGATAGATGGACAGACCGAGAGAGTCAATCAGATTTTGGAGGATATGCTAAGAGCTTGTGCACTAGATTACGGATCTAGTTGGGACGACAATTTGCCATACGCAGAGTTCTCCTATAACAACAGTAATCAATCCAGTTTGAAGATGGCCCCTTTCGAAGCCTTGTACGGAAGGAGGTGCAGGACCTCGTTGTCATGGGATGAAGTTGGAGACCGCCAGTTGTTTCGACCGGATCTGATTAAGGAGTCTGGATAGAAAGTAAAATTGATTCGCGATAGGCTCAAGGTAGCCCAGTCCAGGCAGAAGAGCTATGCAGATTCTAAACGCAAGGAGACAGTTTACGAAGTCAGAGACCGAGTTTATCTTCGAGTATCTCCACTTCGAGGAGTTAAGCACTTTGGAGTTAAGGGAAAGTTAGCATCACGTTTTGTAGGACCATACAAAGTTTTAGAGCGTATGGGAGAAGTAGCCTACAAGTTGGAGTTGCCCGAAGGATTGTTAGGAGTTCATGACGTGTTCCACATTTCCCAGTTGAAGAAGTGCCATGCGGAGATGGCTGATTTATCACTGAGAGACACAGTACCGCTGGAAGCGATTCAGTTGGACAGTGATTTGACCTATGAGGAGAAACCAGTCAAGATTCTTGAGTATGCCAACCGAGTCACCCGCAGCAAGGTTATAAAGTTTTTCAATGTTCAGTGGAGCCACCACACGGAGGATGAAGCCACCTGGGAGCGAAAGGAAGATTTGCTGAAGGACCACCCTCACCTATTCTCTAGCCAACCCGAATCTCGAGGGCGAGATTCATCTTAAGGGGGTAGGTTTGTAACATCCCAAATTTTCAATTTGGAATGTTATACAATAGATCATCATTGCATATCATATTTTATTGCATTTGGTTGATCCTAGAAATTCCACGCAACTCAAGGACCCTCGGAGAGAGTTGGGGATTTCGTTATTTTCATATTTGAGTTCTCTCAAATTTTGAAAATAGGATCATTCGATTTTATTTATTTTATTCTCAATTATTTCTATTATAAAATTTTGAGAGAGGGAATAAAATGACTTTCCCAAAATAAAGAAATATTGAGGATTTAATAAAAAATCAAATAAGATTTTATTTTGGTTTTATTTGCTATTTTATTTGAATTTAGGAAAAATTGCATGTTTTCAAAAATTGCATTTAGGGCCAAGAAAATGTTCATCCTGTTCTAAATATTTTATTTAGACGGTGAAAATTTGTTTTGGCATTTTTAGAATTTTATTTATTTTCTAGAATTTTTTAGTCAGCGATTTAAAAAAAAAGAAACCCCGCGCCCGACTGGGCCAAGGGCCCAGCCGAGCAGGCCGCCAGCCACCGCCGCCGCCTCCCGCCCGGTCGGGACAGAGTCCCGAACGCCGCCCGCCGCCGAGTCCGGGGAGGACCCGCCTCCCGAGGCCGCCCCTTCCCCAAGTCGCCGCCTCCCATCACGCAGCCCGCGGCCGCCGCCGCACGCCGCCCCCGCGCCGCCGCCCCGCGTCGCTTGCCGCCCCTGCCGCCGCCCGGAGCCGCCGCCCCGCACCACCCGCCACCGCGCCTGGAGCCCCGAGCCGAGGTAGCCGCCGCCGCCGTTTTTTTTTGAGAAAAGCCGTTTAGGTTTTTTTTAGAAAACTCGAGTTTTCGTTTTTAAAATAAATAGATCGGTTTATCTGGTTTATTTATTGAGCGAGCGTTCGCTCATTCATTCGTCTTACCGAATGCGTTCATCGTTTAGTCCTAGTTAACGAACGTTCGTTCGTTAACCTGTTCATCGTTTTTCTTTTTCTCGGATTAAATCTGCGGTTTCTTTGATCGCGATTCCTGATCCGATGTTCGTTTTAGTTTATCTTTTCGCTCGTTTATCGGAATCAGGCGACTCAAGCGCCTGGAGTTTTGTCTCGAAACCCTCTTTCCATTTAACCAACTCAAAAAAGTTTTTGCCTCAGTAAAAATTGCCCTAGATTCAGATTAGTAAACAGAGCTTATTTCTTTTGCCGTTTGTCTTTCGTTGCTTCGTTTGATTTGGTTCTTTTTGCCAACCGGAGTTCTTAAGTTGAACTATCTGGTTAGATATCTTATTCGATTTTTACCTGTGCATTAGTTGAGTACTTATTGTATGCTTGTTTGTTTGCGATAGAGTATCCGAAGTGCGCCGCTTGCTACTTCGAATCGCTAGGTTTCACGGATCATCAGCAAGGCAAGTAACACTTTGATCATACTTCCTATTACAAGTTTTTATTGCATTAGATTAATCCTCACACATTGAATGATTAGGATCTAATTAAATTGTGGGTTTGGGAAGTAGTTGAGGTAGTACCTATCACCTGTTTATTATCAAACCTTTGGGAGTTACTTCTACGTTTGCTTATTATGCCATGCTATGCTAGTAGACGTGGATTGGGTGAGTGAAATCCATGACAGATGTGAGATTGTTAATTTAATGGTTTACTTAAGTTGGCAACTTAAATACACATCTGGGTGGATTGAGGCACCTGGGTATTCTAGCGATTGCGTGTTTTTCTTTTGGACCGCCACCCAGGCTCAAAGGGATCATGAGATTATTCATACTAGAAACTTCCGTGTGCAGCCACAAGCTATTATGGGCTCTAGCATAGTTGAGTAAGTCGTGCGAACTCTTACAGTGGTAGACTAGCAGATGTAGGGGATGTAGGTTGGTACGGTCTACCCGATCGTAAGGTGCTAGCACTTCTGAAAGACTATGTCTCGGTCATCCATTTCTCAAACACCATGTAGTGCGAGAAATCCAACGGAGGAGATTGAGTCTTGTGGAGAAAAGTGCGCAAACCTCTGCAGAGTGTATAAACTAATCATGGTTAGCCGTGTCCCCGGTTATGGACATCTTGAGTATCTATTACTTGGATTATCATGTGAATCTCATCATGTTACTCTAATTAATCTTGTTGGTTTTAATGATGATGCTTAATTGGGATTGAGAATGCTGTCAACCATTCTCAATGTTTAACAACTACCATGATAGTTAAATAAAATTTATTCCTTCGTAGTAGGGAAAAATTGGCTTTATGCAAAACTGTAACCATAGAGCTTTCCACCAGCCAAATATGCATGTAGTATAGTCTTATTCTTTTATTGCTCTCTATGTGTTACATAGCCAGCATATTCCATGTGCTGACCTGTTTCGGGCTGCAACGTTCATGTTGCAGACTTTTCAGACGACGAGTAAGGTGCCTTTTAGGTCGTGGTTCTATATTCAGTGATGCCGAGTTGATGGACTCACTTATCTTCCAAGCCTTCCGCTGTTATCGTTATTAGATGGCCTTAAGCCATTTTTATTATAATAAGTTCTCTTTTGAGACACTCGATGTAATAAGTGTGTGATTGCTACTCTGTTATAAATCCTTCAAGTACTGTGTGGTGTCAGCATTACTGATCCAGGGATGACACCGGAGCACAGAGATTGGACCGTCTGAGGTCTGGTCGCTATAGTGTGTGAACATGAATTTAATGTTGGTGAGAAATACGTACTCCTCCAAGCTTAGGCTTTTGGCCTAAGTGGGTTTATTGCCACGGATGGCCTGGCGGATATCCAAAGTTGTAGTTGGGGTCGTACTGAGATGCAACAGTCATTGCATCATGGGCTGCAGCTTGGAGGCGAGCTATCTCAGCCCTCCTCTTATACTCTTCTGCCTCCTCTCTGGTTATAAAATATCTCCCTTTTGCCTGAAAGTCAAAGAAAGTAGAAGCAGGGAGAGCGACGTGATTAGTCGGTACTGGAGGAGCCGATCGTTCCTCTCAACAAAATGATGACGAACCATAGCCTCATAATCCAAATAAGCAGGAGGCAACTCAATATCATCCTCACGTATGGTTATACCAAGAAAATTAGCTATACGGGTTGCATAAATTCCACAAAGGAAATCTCCATTAAATCTATTATGATGCAACCTACGTGCAACATTGGCTCCCAAATTATAATGTTTATCTCCTAACACAACACTCCTAAGAATACTGAGGTCAGGGACACACATATGACATGCTTCATCTTTACCATTTATGCACCTACCTATGAAGAGAGAAAAATAATGTATAGCAGGAAAATGAATGCTCCCTATGGTAGCTTGTGCTATATCTCTAGATTCCCCCATAGTTATACTAGCAAGAAAATCTCTAAACTCATATTTGCGAGGTTCACTAGTACTACCCCATTGTGGAAGTTTGCATGCAGTGGTAAAATCCTCTACGTCCATAGTATAAGTATTTTCATAGAGATCAAACAAGACAGTTTGAGAATTGCGTGAAGATGAAAATTCAAACCTCCTCACAAAGGAACTAGTGAGATAGTGGTACTGACGGCACTTTTCTGCCTCGAAGCTCACAAGATCAGCGGTATGCAAATATGCGTTAAATTCTTCCTTAATTCCTGCTCGATCCATGAAGTCCTCTGAAGGCCATTCACAAGGCCGCACTGGGGCATCCCTTGGTGGTTCATCATCAGCATCACGCATTGCAAGCTTGGGTCCTTGCTTCCTTGAAGGACCACCTTGGTACATTTTCCTAAACATATTTCTTCTTCTGGAAAATTTCTGAAATTTTTAGTAACTTCAAATAAAAGCGAACCAAGCTCAACAAAATTGATAGCAACCACTCTTACAAGTGCCTAGGACCTATATCATGCATTAGAACTACTTGGAACCATATAAATTTGACATGCAAGCTCAAGAACATGGTCACCTAGGCATCACAAATTTGCAATGAATAAAGTAGTAGAACAAAAACTAATTGGACCAATGGAGGAGTCACATACCAAGGAACAATCCCCCAAAGCAGTTTTGTGAGAGGTGCTTTGAGCAAGGAGATCAAAAATCGCAGCAAAATGAGCTAGAACTCGTGCTTGAGCTGGATGGTGATTTTTTTGGGAGGAAGAAAAAGTGTCTGGTTGCAGGAATAAGTGGACGGGAGCCACCGTGGGCCCACGTGGCAGGGGGCGCGCCCTGGACCCTCGTGGCCAGGTGCTTGCTCCCCTGCTATGTTCTTAGTGCCAGATATTCTCAAATATTCCAGAAAAAATCATATTAAATTGGCAGGGCATTTGGAGAACTTTTATTTTCGGGGTATTTTTATATTGCATGGATAATTCAGAAAACTGACAGAAAATACTATTTTTGCTTTATTTCAACTAAATAACAAAAAGTAAAAGGAGGGTACATAGAGTTGTGCTTTCTAACTTCATCCATCTCATGCTCATCAAAAGGAATCCACTAACAAGGTTGATCAAGTCTTATTAACAAACTCATTTCGAGTAACATGAAATCAGAGAAATTTCAAATTACACTATGTTACCTCAATGGGGATATGCACATCCCCAATAATAAGAATATCATATTTCTTCTTGACAGTAGGAAGAGGAAATTCAAAACCTCCAAAATAATCAATGGATTTTTTCCAATAGAATAGATACTGTGGACTTGAGGTTGTTTCCTCGGAAAGTGTACCATATGCTCATTACCATTAACATGAAAAATGACATTGCCTTTGTTGTAATCAATAACAGCCCCTGCAGTATTCAAAAAGGGTCTTCCAAGAATAATAGACATACTATCTTCCTCGGGAATATCAAGAATAACAAAGTCCGTTAAAATAGTAACGTTTGCAACCACAACAGGCACATCCTCACAAATACCGACAGGTATAGCAGTTGATTTATCAGCCATTTGCAAAGATATTCCAGTAGGTGTCAACTTATTCAAATCAAGTCTATGATATAAAGAGAGAGGCATAACACTAACACCGGCTCCAAGATCACATAAAGCAGTTTTAACATAGTTTCTTTTAATGGAGCATGGTATAGTTGGTACTCCGGGATCTCCATGTTTCTTTGGTATTCCTCCCTTAAAAGTATAATTAGCAAGCATGGTGGAAATTTCAGCTTCCGGTATCTTTCTTTTATTAGTAACAATATCTTTCATGTACTTAGCATAAGGATTCATTTTGAGCATATCAGTTAATCGGATATGCAAAAAGATAGGTCTAATCATTTCAGCAAAGTGCTCAAAATCCTCATCATCCTTTTTCTTGTATGGTTTGGGAGGAAAAGGCATGGGTTTCTGAACCCATGGTTCTCTTTCTTTACCATGTTTCCTAGCAACAAAGTCTCTCTTATCATAACGTTGATTCTTTGATTGTGGGTTATCAAGATCAACATCAGGTTCAATTTCTATATCATTATCATTACTAGGTTGAGCATCAACATGAACATCATCATTAACATTTTCATTAGGTTCATGTTCATTACCAGATTGTGTTTCAGCATCAGAAATAGAGATATCATTGGGATTCTCAGGTGTGTCAATAACAGGTTCACTAGAAGCATGCAAAGTCCTATCATTTTTCTTTTTCTTCCTCTTAGAAGGACTAGGTGCATCAATATCATTTCTCTAAGAATCTTGATCAATTCTCATAGGATGGCCCTCAGGAGACAAAGGTTCCTGGGTCATTTTACCACCTCTAGTCATAACTCTAATATCATTATCATTTTTCTTACCATTTAATTCATTGAGCAAATCATTCTGAGCTTTAAGTACTTGTTCTACTTGAGTGGTAACCATAGAAGCATGTTTACTAATGAGTTTAAGTTCACCTTTAACTCTAGACATATAATTACTCAAGTGTTCAATCATATAAGCATTGCGTTTTACTTCTCTACCAAAATAAGCTTTGAAGTCTTCTTGCTTAACCATAAAGTTATCAAACTCATCCAAACATTGGTTAGCAAACTTAGTAGGAGGGATTTCAGCTTTATCATACCTATAGAGAGAATTTACCTTTACTACTTGTGTCGGGTTATCAAGCCCATGTGGTTCTTCAATAGGTGATGGATTAAAACCATATATTTCTTCAACAGGCGGCAAATTAAGACCATGTATTTCTTCAATAGGAGGTAATCTCTTAACATCTTCAGCTTTAATACCCTTTTCTTTCATGGATTTCTTTGCCTCTTGCATATCTTCAGGACTGAGAAATAGAACACCCCCTTTCCTCGGAGTTGGTTTAGGAATAGGCTCAGGAAGTGTCCAATTATTTACATTTGTCAACATATTATTCAATAGAATTTCAGCTTCGTCCGGTGTTCTTTCCCTGAAAACAGAACCAGCACAACTATCGAGGTGGTCTCCGGAAGCATCGGTTAGTCCATTATAAAAGATATCAAGTATTTCATTTTTCTTAAGAGGATGATCAGGCAAATCATTAAGTAATTGGAGAAGCCTCCCCCAAGCTTGTGGGAGACTCTCTTCTTCAATTTGCACAAAATTATATATATCCCTTAAGGCAGCTTGTTTCTTATGAGCAGGGAAATATTTAGCAGAGAAGTAATAAATCATATCCCGGGGACTACGCACACAACCAAGATCAAGAGAATTAAACCATATCTTAGCATCACCATTTAATGAGAATAGAAATATTTTAAGGATATAAAAGTAGCGAGTTCTCTCATCATTAGTGAACAGGGTGGCTATATCATTTAATTTAGTAAGATGTGCCACAACAGTTTCAGATTCATAGCCATAAAAAGGATCAGATTCAACCAAAGTAATCATATCAGGATCAATAGACAATTCATAATCCTTATCAGTAACAAAGATATGTGAAGTAGCATAAGCAAGATCATATTTCATTCTAGCATTCTGAGTTTTTTGTTTAAGCTTAGCTAATAATTTCTTAAGATCACTTCTATCATTGCACGCAAGAAATTCTCTTTTAGTTTCTTCATCCATAACATAGCCCTCAGGCACAACAGGCAATTCATATTTATTAGGAGAGCCTTCATCATCACTTTCATCAATATTATCAGTTTCAATAATTTCATTCTCTCTAGCCCTAGCAAGTTGTTCATCAAGAAATTCACCAAGTGGCACAGTAGTATCAAGCATAGAAGTAGTTTCATCATAAGTGTCATGCATAGCAGAAGTGGCATCATCAATAATATGCGACATATCAGAATTAATAGTAGAAGCAGGTTTAGGTGTCGCAAGCTTACTCAAAACAGAAGGTGAATCAAGTGCAGAGCTAGATGGCAGTTCCTTACCTCCCCTCATAGTTGAGGGATAAATTTTTGTTTTTGCGTCTTTCAAGTTATTCATAGTGACCAGCAGATATAAATCCCAAGTGACTCAAAGAATAGAGCTATGCTCCCCGGCAACGGCGCCAGAAAATAGTCTTGATAACCCACAAGTATAGGGGATCGCAACAATTTTCGAGGGTAGAGTATTCAACCCAAATTTATTGATTCGACACAAGGGGAGCCAAAGAATATTTTCTAGTATTAGCAGCTGAGTTGTCCAATTCAACCACACCTGGATAACTTAATATCCATAGCAAGGTATTTAGTAGCAAAGTAATATGATAGTAGTGGTAACAGTGGCAAAAGGTAACGGTAGCAAAAGTGATATTTTTGGTGTTTTATAGTGATCATAACAATAGCAACAGAAAAGTAAATAAGCGAAGAACAGTATATGGAAAGCTCGTAGGCATTGGATCGGTGATGGAGAATTATGCCGGATGCGGTTCATCATGTAACAGTCATAACATAGGGTGACACAGAACTAGCTCCAATTCATCAATGTAATGTAGGCATGTATATAGTCATACGTGCTTATGGAAAAGAACTTGCATGACATCTTTTGTCCTACCCTCCCGTGGCAGCGGGGTCCTATTGGAAACTAAGGGATATTAAGGCCTCCTTTTAATAGAGTACCGGACCAAAGCATTAACACAAAGTGAATACAAGAACTCCTCAAACTACGGTCATCACCGGGAGTGGTCCCGATTATTGTCACTTCGGGGTTACCGGATCATAACACATAGTAGGTGACTATAGACTTGCAAGATAGGATCAAGAACTCACATATATTCATGAAAACATAATAGGTTAAGATCTGAAATCATGGCACTCGGGCGCTAGTGACAAGCATTAAGCATAGCAAAGTCATAGCAACATCAATCTCAGAACATAGTGGATACTAGGGATCAAACCCTAACAAAACTAACTCAAATTACATGATAAATCACATCCAACCCATCACCGTCCAGCAAGCCTACGATGGAATTACTCACGCATGGCGGTGAGCATCATGAAATTGGTGATGGAGGAAGGTTGATGATGACAATGGCGACGGATTCCCCTCTCCAGAGCCCCGAACGGACTCCAGATCAGCCCTCCCGAGAGAGTTTAGGGCTTGGCGGCGGCTCTGTATCGTAAAACACGATGAATCCTTCTCCTTGATTTTTTCTCCCCGAACACGAATATATGGAGTCAGGGTTGAGATTGAAGTGCAACTATCCCTAGGTGGTTTTGGTAATTCATAACAACATATAGCTCATTGAGCTAATGCTATTCCAAGATGATTATTTCAGGAAAGCTCAATGATTGGCATGGCATGGATGTGAAAGTGGAACCCTCAAAATGCTAAGGACAATGGATTGGCTCAAGCTCAAAAGCTCAAGACTCTTCATATTATATTTTAGTGATCCAAGATCACATTGAGTCCATAGGAAAAGCCAATACTATTAAGGAGGGATGAGGTGTTGCTTAATGAGCCTCTTGCTTCATGTGCTTAATGATATGCTCCAATATCCTCAACTACTTTCCCATATCCACATATGACCATAACTCTAAGCCAAACTCGGTCCTACCGATTCTTCCTATCTGGCGCCACCGAGTTTCACTTGTCATTAGCCACTGCCAAACCCTAGCAATTTGGTCCTACCGATAAGGATCTCGGTCCCACCGAGATGGGGTTGCAAACTCTCTGTTTCCCTTTCGTAACTTTTCGGTCTCACCGAAAGAGCGAATCGGTCCCACCGAGATTGCAATGTAAACTTAGTGTTTCCCCTTTGTAACTTTTCGGTCTCACCGAGTTCCACTCGGTCTCACGAAAGAGCAAATCGGTCCCACCGAGTTTGCCTGACCAACTCTCTGGTTAGCTAATTACCAAATTCGGTCTCACCGAGTTTGTGTAATCGGTCTCACCGAGATTACGTTATGCCCAAACCCTAACCATATCGGTCCTACCGAGTTGCATGTCAGTCCCACCGAAAATCTCTAACGGTCACTAGGTTTACATTTTTGGTCCGACCGAGTTTGTTGATTCGGTCCCACCGAGATTGGAAAACTGTGTAACGGTTGGATTTTGTGTGGAGGCTATATATACCCCTCCACCTCCTCTTCATTCGAAGAGAGAGCCATCAGAACACATACACCATTCCAACTCATATGTTCTGAGAGAGAACCACCTACTCATGTGTTGAGACCAAGATATTCCATTCCTACCATATGAATCTTGATCTCTAGCCTTCCCAAGTTGCTTTCCACTCAAATCTTCTTTCCACCAAATCCAAATCCTATGAGAGAGAGTTGAGTGTTGGGGAGACTATCATTTGAAGCACAAGAGCAAGGAGTTCATTACCTACACACCATTTGTTACTTCTTGGAGAGTGGTGTCTCCTAGATTGGCTAGGTGTCACTTGGGAGCCTCCGACAAGATTGTGGAGTTGAACCAAGAAGTTTGTAAGGGCAAGGAGATCGCCTACTTCGTGAAGATCTACCGCTAGTGAGGCAAGTCCTGTGTGGGCGATGGCCATGGTGGGATAGACAAGGTTGCTTCTTCGTGGACCCTTTGTGGGTGGTTGCTTCTTCGTGGACCCTTCGTGGGTGGAGCCCTGTGTGGACTCGCGCAACCATTACCCTTTGTGGGTGGAGCCCTGTGTGGACGCTCGCAACCGTTACCCTTCGTGGGTTGAAGTCTCCATCAACGTGGATGTAGGATAGCACCACCTATCCGAACCACGGGAAAAACATCCGTGTCTCCAATTGCGTTTGAATTCTCCAAACCCTTCCCTTTACATTCTTGCAAGTTGCATGCTTTACTTTCCGCTGCCAATATACTCTTTGCATGCTTGCTTGAATTATGTGATGATTGCTTGACTTGTCCTAAATAGCTAAAATCTGCCAAGAACTAAAATTGGGAAAAGGTTAAGTTTTTATTTGGTCAAGTAGTCTAATCACCCCCCCCTCTAGACATACTCTCGATCCTACAGGTGGTATTAGAGCCTTGGTCTCCATTTGCTTTGATCTCCATAGCTTTTGGTGGTCATAGCTTTGGTTTCACAACCTAGGAGAGTATGGCGTCTAGCGAGGGAAATTATCACCGTAGAGGTCCTTACTTTGATGGTACTAATTTTGCTAGTTGGAAGCATAAAATGAAATGCATATTCTTGGGACATAACCCCGCCGTTTGGCTAATTGTGGTGTGTTGGTTTGCAGGTGACTTCTTTGATTGGGAAGAACCAAAACCGTGAAGCTACCGCGGAGGAGTGAAGATGTTGGCAATACAATGCTCCAAGCTGTGATTTCTCTTCAACGATTGTGCCGAAGAATTCAACAAAATCAGGCCGTCTTGAAAATGCAAAGGAAATTTGGGACACTTTGATTGATATGCACGAAGGTACCGACTCCGTCAAGGAATCCAAGTTGGATGTGCTTCAAAGCCAACTTGACAAGTTCAAGATGAAGGATGGTGAAGGTGTCGCTGAAATGTACTCTAGGCTTGCTCTCATCACAAATGAGATTGCCGGCTTAGGAAGTGAAGAGATGACCGATAAATTCATCATCAAGAAGATCCTAAGAGCCTTGGATGGAAAATATGATACCGTGTGCACATTGATCCAAATGATGCCCAATTACAAAGATCTCAAGCCAACGGAGGTGATTGGAAGAATTGTTGCTCATGAGATGTCACTTAAGGATAAAGAGGAACTTCACAACAAATCAAGTGGTGCCTATAAAGCCTCATGTGAAGCCCCTACATCATCAAGTGAGAAACAAGACTTCAATGAAGAACTGAGCTTAATGGTGAAGAACTTCAACAAGTTCTACGAGATTAGAAGCAAAGATAGAAGCTCCAAATCAAGGTCCTACAATGACAAAAGATCTTCAAGTCGAGAGCGAAACTGTTACAACTGTGGAAGACCCGGACACTATTCCAATGAGTGCACGGCTCCCTACAAGAGAAGAGAAGATTCTCCAAAAGGAAGAAGCAAAGGATCACCACCAAGAGAGAGAAGGAGTAGAGATGATCGTTATGAACGAAGATACTCACGGAGAAGCAAGGATTCGGAAAGGAAGGAAAAATCATCAAGGAGCTACACAAGACGAAGACATCAAGCTCATGTTGGTGAATGGGTATCCGGCTCCGACTCCGACAGCCACTCCGAGAGAAGTTATCACTCCAACTCCGAAGATACTCAAGATGAAAGTGTTGCCGGTCTAGCACTTGTGTCAACCAACTCCTACGACATATTTGACTCACCAAATGAAGGAATTGGAAGATGCTTCATGGCCAAAGGTCCTAAGGTAACACACCCCGAGTATGTTGATTTCAATAGTGATGAAGATGACTTGTTAGGTGATGATTTGCTTGGTGACAACTCTAGTGATGAATACTATGATGAAAGACCAATTAATCATGCTAATCAAGATAAAACGAGTGACAATGATAAGGAGAAGATTGAGGCTCTAACTAAAGAACTAAAAACTCTTAAGTTAGCTCATGACACTATCTTCGAAGATCATCGAGAACTTTTAAGAGCTCATGAGAAACTACGCTTTGAAAAGCTCAATCTTGAGCAAGAGCATGAGTTCTTAAAGGCAATCAATGATGATCTCCGCAAGAAAAGTTCTTCTTACATTGCCAAGCGTTTACTCTTATCCACTTACATGCCTCAAGTCAAGACTAGTAACAAGAAAGATTCCTCCTCTAGTAGTAATAATGATCATGCTAAATCCAATATTGTTGCTTCTAGTAGTTCTCTTGATTCCACTAATGATCCTCTTAGCCAAGTTACACTTGAGCAAGAAAATAGCTTATTGAAGGGAATTATAGAGAAAGGAGTGTACAAGAGCCTTACCGGGAGTAAGCAATTCGAGGAAATTGTGCGCAAGCAAGGAATGCACCGGAAGAATCAAGGTGTTGGTTTTGAACGAAAGTTCAATGCCAATGGAGTTGAATGGGAAGAAGATCAATACCCCAAGACAAAGTTTGTCCCTCAACAAGAGAAGTATACTTCTTTCAAGGGGACACAAGCTCAAGATGATCTTCCACTACAAGACTACGAGCAAAAAGGCAAGGACAAGCTTCAAGAGGAAATTGATGCATTTGAAGAAGCTCCAAAGACCTTAGTCAAGTGGATTCCCAAGACTACTTCAAGTTCCACTTCATCAAGTGCGACTACAACTCCAAGGATTCCCATCAAGATGATGTGGATCCAAAAGAAGAAGAACTAGAGAGTTCTTGAGGGTGACTCCGCCAACATACTTCACTCTTATCATTTTGGCAAGAACAAGTGCAATCAACTTCCACATCTTGCACTAGTTCAAGGAGTCACAAACCCTCTTGTTGGTAAGACAAGGGACAAGGTAACCTAAAAGTCTTCATGGACATCATCTTTTGTGTGCATCACTCTATGTCTATGGATATCCTTGTTTGTTCCTTGTGGGACTAACCCGTGTAGGTATTGAAAGTGCAATTCACTCAAATGGATAGCTCCAAGAGATCTACATCAACATTGAGCATCCACATCTTCAATATCTACATGAAGTCATCATCGACAAAACCCAAGGTTAGTTCATCCCTCTTAGGGGGGATATCACATCTAGGGGGAGCTTTACTCTAAGACTTGAGCTAAAGCAACTCTAAAGATGTGAACAAAACAATGCTTTATGTAAAAGTGGTAACCCCACTTGAGCTTAAACGATGAGTATGACCTACGATCAAGTGTTCTCACTTGACTCCTAAGTCAATATACTCATATATAGATGACTTAGTCATCACAAATTGCTTGATAGATGCTAGAATTGGTTGTGCATGCCTTGCCACATATTTCATTTGCCATCTTATTGTGTGAGCATGCTGATTGCATATTTTACTCATTCGAGGACATCCACTTGTTGCTTTGATTGTTCGGTTTTATTTCTTTTTGCCAAGTGGATGGACAAGAATGCCTAAGAACCTTCTCTAGCTATCTATGCTTTTCTCGTCTCAAATCTATTCATGCTGCATCACAAAATTTGATCAAGTCAGATTCGAACCACTCTGTGTGAGGAGCGCTCAGAGTCCCCGATTCATCATAGACTTAAACTTCCAAAACCTCTTTATGATTCTCGGTCTGACCGATACTCCACTTTCGGTCCTACCGAGATCATTAAGTTGATCTAGGTTTTCGATCTCGGTGCAACCGATTTGAACCTTCCGGTCTCACCGAGTTTCAGTAACTGCATGCAGTTATGAATCTCGGTGCCACCGAGTTGTTCCACTCGGTCACACCGACAGGGTCGGGCTATATATAGCCACGGGCAAAATTTGGAAATTTCTCCGAACCCCTTCGCCCGCGCGATAGCCTGCTCTGCCCCCGAGGTCTCCGGATCGTCTTCTCGCCGCCAGCAGCCTCCAGTAGCTGGTCTCCGCCGCCGTCAACGGGAATTCTGCCCCGCCGTTGCCGCCGTAGCAAGTCCATGCCGAACTAGGGTATGGACTTGATCTTTGTGCTATTCCACAATCTGATTCCTAGCACATTGTGATCATATTGATTCTTGCCACGATTGAAACACTTCTATCCAGTCAAAACGCTCATAGATTAGGTTTGATTCGAAAATTCTAGGTTTAGGTTTCCGCCGAAACCATCTCGGACCCACCGAGTTGAAAAAATCGGTCCCACCGATTTGGCTCTTGCCATTGCACAAGTGAGACTCGGTCTGACCGAGAATTACTTATCGGTGTGACCGATTTTTGAACTCAGTGAAACCCTAGCAGTCTCGGTGCCACCGAACTGTGACTCGGTCCTACCGAGTTCACTAGTTTAGGTTCCAAAACTGCTTCAGTATCACCGAGTTTGAAAGTCGGTAGATCCAAGATGATTTCAGTGGGAAACTAAAACTAAGTTTTTGGATCATTCTTTTTGCAAAAATCTCTGCATTTTGTGATGCTCATCCACTCTATCTCCTCTATAATCTATTCACAGGGTCAGTAGTCAATTTGCATCATGTCAGAATAGAGTGATAGCCAGAATCTGTCAGAACAGCAAGTGGTCATGAGTGAGGGCACCAGCCCCTCAAGTTCCTCAGATGATGGCAGCAGAAGCACACCCAGCAACCTGCCTAAAGCTGCCACGAGACAAAGGAGGAAGAGAACGTCTGATTCTGAAGATGAGGACTATGTGGCATAGGAAGAGGCCACTTCCAAGAGAGTTGAGCCAGCTCAAGGCTCAAAGCCAGGCCTGAAAATTAAAAGGCCAGCAGGGAGGCAGCCCATGTCAAAGGCTAGAGCCTCAACTGAGAAGCCTGCTCCCATTGAGCCCGTTGCAGCTGAGGGCAAGAAGAGGAAAGAGAGAGTGAAGAAGACTATGGCTAAAGTGCTTGGGAAGGCCTCCATCATGGTAGAAGAGGATGAGGAAGAAGAGGCAGCTGCACCAGCGCCCAAGGCAGCTAAACTTATGGGAGATGCCATAAGGTCAGGGGGAGCTGCATCCAAGCCCAAGGAAGCACGGCTACTGCATCTAAGCCCAAAGCTACCTCCAAGCCAAAACCAAAGAGAAACACAAGAAGCATCCCAGCCACTGAGAAGAACAAGGCCCCAGTGCCTGAGACTGTTGCAGAGGAAGAGGAAGAGAGTGTCCTTCGGAAGCTCAAGCCCAAGATCCCAGACCACAACGATGCTCATCCTGTGGCTGAGGATATGAAGCTAAGGAGAGACTCAGGGCTCAGGAAGTGGAGAGAAGCAGATCCATATGCTTCTAGGAGAAGGACTACCGTGGACTATAGGTTTCAAAGCAAGGAGCAGCAGGATTTTTATGAGACAGTGCTGCTAGATAAGAGCCCATTGTATGTGACATGAGATGGGTCGATTGGACATATATCAAGGAGAATGAGGAGCACTATCCTGGAGTGCAAGACAGCTTCATAGCTTGTGGAGTAGCTGGCTTTGTTGGGCATAAGCTCACAAAGTGGAACGAGGAACTTATCATGCAGTTCTACTCCACAGCTCACTTTTATCCGGATAGCAGGATCACATGGATGTCTGAGGGTACAAGGTACCAATCCATAGTGGCTGAGTGGGCACAAATCATTAATGCCCCAGAAGAGCAAGATGAGGACTTGGATATCTATGCCAAGAAGAAGATGGATCATAACTCCATGTCAAATATGTACAAGAAAATCCCCAATGAAGCTCTTGACACATTCAAGTTTGGCTCAGTGCATTACCTTCTGTCAGGGCTGCCAACTATCAATTGGATCTTGAGGCACACCTTATTGCCCAAGTCTGGAGATCACAAGATGATCAGAGGCCATGCTATCAACTTGCTACATGTATTTGATGTGCCTCAGAAGTTCAAGGTGATGAGCCTCATAGTGGAAACTATCAAAAGGACTGCAGCAGATCAGAAGAGGAGTTGCGGATATGCCCCTCAGATCCAGGAGCTCATTAACTCCAAGATGGGCACGGCATATATTTATTGGACAAGGAACACCTGCCCATCCGTCCAGATTTTGAGGACAATCAAGTTGTCATGACTGAGAACGAGCCATCATCTGCCCAAGCATACGCAAAGAAGGAGAAGGCAAGGAAGGAGAAAGCTGCCAAGATGCCAACTCAAGAGGAGGCATCTGAGTATTTCTTGAAGACCAAACAAGAGCAGCTTGGTTACCTGATTGCATCCACCCTGCGGATTGAGCAAGGACTAGCCACCCTAACTCAAAACCAGGCAAGCCTAGAGAGAATCATGGAACAAAAGTTCTATGACTTGGATGTCAAGGTAACGGAGATTCAGACTGCAGTGGAGCAGCTCCAAGATGATATGCAGGAGAGGAGAGGCAGGACTACCACTCATGCCTTTGCCAGAGTGCCACGAGGTCCGAGGTCGTCTGCCGTGCCAGTTGCTGACACAAGAGCCACCACCTCAGCACCAGCTACAGCCTCAGTTCCACCAGCTCCAGCATCTACTTCAGCTCCAAC
>NC_053026.1:496776970-496789366 GCF_003073215.2 Triticum urartu | reverse complement strand
CCCCCCACCAAAAAAGAGAGAGATTCTTCGCTTATCTACTTTTCCGTTGCTATTGCTATCATCACTACAAAATACCAAAAAAACATTACTTTTATTACTGTTACCCTTTGCTACCGTTAGCACTACTATCATATTACTTTGCTACTAAATACTTTGCTGCAGATACTAAGTTTCCAGGTGTGGTTGAATTGACAACTCAGCTGTTAATACTTGAGAATATTCTTTGGCTCCCCTTGTGTCGAATCAATAAATTTGGGTTGAATACTTTACCCTCGAAAACTGTTGCGATCCCCTATACTTGTGGGTTATCAAGACTATTTTCTGGCGCCGTTGCCGGGGACCATAGCTCTATTCGTTGAGTCACTTGGGATTTATATCTGCTTATCATTATGAAGAACTTGAAAGATCCGAGAACTAAGATTTATCCCTCAACTACGAGGGGACGTAAGGAACTGCCATCTAGCTCTATACTTGATTCACCTTCTGTTTTAAGTAAGCTTGCGACACCTAAACCTGCTTCTGCTATTCGTTCTGATATGTCGCATGTTATTGATGATGCCACTTCTGCTATACATGATACTTATGATGAAACTACTTCTATGCTTGATACTACTGTGCCACTTGGTGAATTTCTTGATGAACAACTTGCTAGGGCTAGAGAGATTGAAAATATTGAATCTGATAATACTGATGAAATTGATGATGAAGACTTGCCTGTTATTCCTGAGGGTTATGTTTTTGATAAAGAAGCTTCTTTAGCTATTTTAGCTTGCAAAGATAGATACGAACTCAAGAGGTTATTAGCTAAATGGAATACAGCAATCTCTAAATGCTAGAATGAAACCTGACCCTGCTTTTGCTACTTCACCTATCTGTGTTACCGATAAGGATTATGAATTCTCTGTTGATCCTGATATAATTACTTTGGTTGAATCTGATCCTTTTCATGGCTATGAATCTGAAACTGTTGTGGCACATCTTACTAAATTAAATGATATAGCCACCCTGTTCACTAATGATGAGAGAACTCGCTTACTTTTATATCCTTAAAATATTTCCGTTCTCATTAAAGGGTGATGCTAGATATGGTTTAATTCTCTTGATCTGGTTGTGTGCGTGCTATGACTTTGAGCACTGCGTTGGTTTTCCCCGAAGAGGAAGGGATGATGCAGCAAAGTAGCGTATAGTATTTCCCTCAGTTTTTGAGAACCAAGGTATCAATCCAGTAGGAGGCTACGCGCGAGTCCCTCGTACCTGCACAAAACAAATAAATCCTCGCAACCAACGCAAATAGGGGTTGTCAATCCCTATAAGGCCACTTACGAGAGTGAGATCTGATAGATATGATAAGATAATATTTTTGGTATTTTTATGATAAAGATGCAAAGTAAAATAAAGGCAAAGTAAATAAGCAAAGGAAATAACTAAGTAGTAGGAGATCAATATGATAAAGATAGACCCGGGGGCCATAGGTTTCACTAGTGGCTTCTCTCGAGAGCATAAGTATTCTACGGTGGGTGAACAAATTACTGTTGAGCAATTGACAGAATTGAGCATAGTTATGAGAATATCTAGGTATGATCATGTATATAGGCATCACGTCCGAGACAAGTAGACCGACTCCTGCCTGCATCTACTACTATTACTCCACTCATCGACCGCTATCCAGCATGCATCTAGAGTATTAAGTTAAAAACAGAGTAACGCCTTAAGCAAGATGACATGATGTAGAGGGATAGACTCATGCAATATGAAGAAAACCCCATCTTGTTATCCTCGATGGCAACAATACAATACGTGCCTTGCTGCCCTTACTGTCACCGGGAAAGGACACCGCAAGATTGAACCCAAAGCTAAGCACTTCTCCCATTGCAAGAAAGATCAATCTAGTAGGCCAAACCAAACTGATAATTCGAAGAGACTTGCAAAGATAACCAATCATACATAAAAGAATTCAGAGAAGATTCAAATATTATTCATAGATAGACTTGATCATAAACCCACAATTCATCGGTCTCAACAAACACACCGCAAAAAGAAGATTACATCGAATAGATCTCCACAAGAGAGGGGGAGAACATTGTATTGAGATCCAAAAAGAGAGAAGAAGCCATCTAGCTACTAACTATGGACCCGTAGGTCTGAGGTAAACTACTCACACTTCATCGGGGCTATGGTGTTGATGTAGAAGCCCTCCGTGATCGATGCCCCCTCCGGCGGAGCTCCGGAACAGGCCCCAAGATGGGATCTCGTGGATACAGAAAGTTACGGAGGTGGAATTAGGGTTTTGGCTCCGTATCTGATCGTTTGGGGGTACGTAGGTATATATAGGAGGAAGGAGTACGTCGGTGGAGCAACAGGGGGCCCACGAGGGTGGAGGGCGCCTGGGGGGGGGTAGGCGCCCCCTACCTCGTGGCCTCCTTTTCTTTCTTGACGTAGGGTCCAAGTCTCCCGGGTCTTGTTCGTTGAGAAAATCACGTTCCCGAAGGTTTCATTCCGTTTGGACTCCGTTTGATATTCCTTTTCTTCGAAACCCTAAAACAGGCAAAAAACAGCAATTCTGGGCTGGGCCTCCGGTTAATAGGTTAGTCCCAAAAATAATATAAAAGTGGATAATAAAGCCCAATAATGTCCAAAACAGTAGATAATATAGCATGGAGCAATCAAAAATTATAGATACGTTGGAGACGTATCAAGCATCCCCAAGCTTAATTCCTGCTCGTCCTTGAGTAGGTAAATGATAAAAACAGAATTTTTGATGCGGAGTGCTACTTGGCATAATTTTAATGTAATTCTTCTTAATTGTGGTATGAATATTCAGATCCGAAAGATTCAAGACAAAAGTTCATATTGACATAAAAATAATAATACTTCAAGCATACTAACTAAGCAATTATGTCTTCTCAAAATAACATGGCCAAAGAAAGTTCATCCCTACAAAATCATATAGTTTAGTCATGTTTCATTTTCGTCACACAAGAATGCTCTCATCATGCACAACCCCGATGACAAGCCAAGCAATTGTTTCATACTTTAGTAATCTCAAACCTATAAACTTTCACGCAATATATGAGCGCGAGCCATGGACATAGCACTATGGGTGGAATAGAATATAATGAGGGGGGTTATGTGGAGAAGACAAAAAGGAGAAAGTCTCACATCAACGAGGCTAATCAATGGGCTATGGAGATGCCCACCGATTGATGTTAATGCAAGGAGTAGGGATTGCCATGCAACGGATGCACTAGAGCTATAAATGTATGAAAGCTCAACAAAAGAAACTAGTGGGTGTGCATCCAACTTGCTTGCTCATGAAGACCTAGGGCACTTGAGGAGGCCCATTGTTGGAATATACAAGCCAAGTTCTATAATGAAAATTCCCACTAGTATATGAAAGTGACAAAACAAGAGACTCTCTATCATGAAGATTATGGTGCTACTTTGAAGCACAAGTGTGGCAAAGGATAGTAACATTGTCCCTTCTCTCTTTTTCTCTCATTTTTTGGGCCTTCTCTTTTTTATGGCCTTTCTCTTTTCTTTTTTTTGGCCTTCTCTTTTTTATGGCCTTTCTTTTTTTATTCCTCACTTGGGACAATGCTCTAGAAAATGATGATCATCACACTTCTATTTATTTACAACTCAATGATTACAACTCGATACTAGAACAAAGATGACTCTATATGAATGCCTCCGGCGGTGTACCGGGATATGCAATGAACCAAGAGTGACATGTATGAAAGAATTATGAACGGTGGCTTTGCCACAAATACTATGTCAACTACATGATCATGCTAAGCAATATGACAATGATGAATGTGTCATGATGAACGGAATGATGGAAAGTTGCATGGCAATATATCTCGGAATGGCTATGGAAATGCCATAATAGGTAGGTATGGTGGCTGTTTTGAGGAAGATATAAGGAGGTTTATGTGTGAAAGAGCGTATCATATCACGGGGTTTGGATGCACGGCGAAGTTTGCGCCAACTCTCAATGTGAGAAAGGGCAATGCACGGTACCGAAGAGGCTAGCAAGGATGGAAGGGTGAGAGTGCGTATAATCCATGGACTCAACATTAGTCATAAAGAACTCACATACTTATTGCAAAAATCTACAAGTCATCAAAAACCTCGGTACTACGCGCATGCTCCTAGGGGGATAGATTGGTAGGAAAAGACCATCGCTCGTCCCCGACCGCCACTCATAAGGAAGACAATCAAATAACACCTCATGTTTCAAATTTGTTGCATAACGTTTACCATACGTGCATGCTACGGGACTTGCAAACTTCAACACAAGTATTTCTCAATTTCACAACTACTCAACTAGCACGACTTTGATATTATTACCTCCATATCTCAAAACAATCATCAAGCATCAAACTTCTCTTAGTATTCAAAACACTCTTAAGAAAATTTTACTAATTTGAATACCTAGCATATTAGGATTTTAAGCAAATTACCATGCTATTAAGACTCTCAAAATAATCTAAGTGAAGCATGAGAGATCAATAGTTTCTATAAAACAAATCCACCACCGTGCTCTAAAAGATATAAGTGAAGTACTAGAGCAAAACTATATAACTCAAAAGATATAAGCGAAGCACATAGAGTATTCTAACAAATTCCAAATCATGTATGGCTCTCTCAAAAGGTGTGTACAGAAAGGATGATTGTGGTAAACTAAAAAGCAAAGACTCAAATCATACAAGACGCTCCAAGCAAAACACATATCATGTGGCGAATAAAAATATAGCTCCAAGTAAAGTTACCGATAGAAGTAGACGAAAGAGGGGATGCCTTCCGGGGCATCCCCAAGCTTTGGCTTTTAGGTGTCCTTAGATTATCTTGGGGGTGCCATGGGCATCCCCAAGCTTAGGCTCTTGCCACTCCTTGTTCCATAATCCATCAAATCTTTACCCAAAACTTGAAACTTCACAACACAAAACTTAAAGTAGAAAATCTCGTGAGCTCCGTTAGCGAAAGAAAACAAAAGACCACTTCAAGGTACTGTAATGAACTCATATTTATTTATATTGGTGTTATAACCTACTGTATTCCAACTTCTCTATGGTTTATAAACTATTTTACTAGCCATAGATTCATCAAAATAAGCAAACAACACACGAAAAAAAGAATCTGTCAAAAACAGAACAGTCTGTAGTAATCTGTAGCTAGCGCAAGATCTGGAACCCCAAAAATTCTAAAATAAATTGCTGGACGTGAGGAATTTATCTATTAATCATATCAAAAATAAACTAAATAGAACTTTCCAAATAAAAATGACAGCAGTTTCTCGTGAGCGCTAAAGTTTCTGTTTTTACAGCAAGTTCAACAAGACTTTCCCCAAGTCTTCCCAACGGTTCTACTTGGCACAAACACTAATTAAACACAAAAAACACAACCAAAACAGAGGCTAGATAAATTATTTATTACTAAACAGGAGCAAAAATCAAGGAATAAAAATAAAATTGGGTTGCCTCCCAACAAGCGCTATCGTTTAACGCCCCTAGCTAGGCATAACAAGCAAAATAGATCTAGGTATTGCCATCTTTGGTAGGCAATCCATAAGTGGCTCTCATAATAGATTCATAAGGTAATTTAATTTCTTTCTAGGAAAGTGTTCCATGCCTTTCCTTAATGGAAATTGGAATCTAATATTTCCTTCCTTCATATCAATAATTGCACCAATCGTTCTAAGGAAAGGTCTACCAAGAATAATAGGACATGAAGGATTGCAATCTATGTCAAGAACAATAAAATCTACGGGCACATAATTCCTATTTGCAACAATAAGAACATCATTAATTCTTCCCATAGGTTTCTTAATAGTGGAATCCGCAAGGTGCAAGTTTAGAGAGCAATCATCAAAATCACGGAAACCTAACAAATCACACAAAGTCTTTGGAATCGTGGAAACACTAGCACCCAAATCACATAAAGCATAGCATTCATGATCTTTAATTTTAATTTTAATAGTTGGTTCCCACTCATCATAAAGTTTTCTAGGGATAGAAACTTCCAATTCAAGTTTTTCTTCATAAGATTGCATCAAGGCATCAACGATATGTTTAGTAAACGCTTTATTTTGACTATAAGCGTGAGGAGAATTTAGCACGGATTGCAACAAGGAAATACAATCAATCAAAGAGCAATTTTCATAGTTAAATTCCTTGAAATCCATAATAGTGGGTTTAGCAACATCTAGGGTTTTAATTTCTTCAATCCCACTTTTATCAAATTTAGCATCAAGATCAACAAATTCCGAATTCTTGGAACGCCTTCTAGGTAAAGGTGGATCATATTCAGTCCCATCATTATCAAGATTCATATTGCAAAACAAAGATTTAATAGGGGACACATCAATAACTTTTAGATCTTCATCTTTATTTTCATAGCAACTAGAAGAACACGCTCTTATAAAGGCATCTTTCTTAGCACGCATCCTAGCGGTTCTTTCTTTGCACTCATCAATGGAAATTCTCATGGCTTTGAGAGACTCATTGATATCATGCTTAGGTGGAATAGATCTAAGTTTCAAAGAATCAACATCAAGAGAAATTCTATCAACGTTCCTAGCAATCATCAATCTTAAGCAATTTTTCTTCAATCATAGCATTAAAATTCTTTTGCGAAGTAATAAATTCTTTAATATTAGATTCAAAATCAGAGGTCTTATTATAATTTCCATAAGAATTGTTGTAGGAATTACCATAATTATTAGAGGGATTACTAGGATAAGGCCTAGGATTAAAATTTCCTCTATACGCGTTGTTACCAAAATTGTTCCTACCAACAAAATTCACATCCATAGATTCATTATTATTCTCAATCAAAGTAGACAAGGGCATATCATTAGGATCAGAAGAAACACTCTTATTAGCAAATAATTTCATAAGTTCATCCATCTTTCCACTCAAAACATTAATTTCTTCTATCGCATGCACCTTTTTATTAGTAGATCTTTTAGTATGCCATTGAGAATAATTAACCATAATATTATCTAGGAGTTTAGTAGCTTCTCCTAAAGTGATTTCCATAAAAGTGCCTCCCGCGGCCGAATCTAAAAGATTTCTAGAAGCAAAATTCAATCCGGCATAAAATTTGATAATCATCCACAAATTTAAACCATGAGTAGGGCAATTACGTATCATTAATTTCATTCTCTCCCAAGCTTGTGCAACATGTTCATGATCAAGTTGCTTAAAATTCATAATATCGTTTCTAAGAGAGATGATCTTAGCGGGAGGAAAATACTTAGAGATAAAAGCATCTTTGCACTTGTTCCATGAATCAATACTATTTTTAGGCAAAGACGAAAACCAAGCTTTAGCACGATCTCTAAGCGAAAAAGGAAATAGCTTCAATTTAACAATATCATTATCCACATATTTCTTCTTTTGCATGTCACACAAATCAACGAAGCTATTTAGATGGGTAGCGGCATCTTCACTAGGAAGGCCGGAAAATGGATCTTTCATGACAAGATTCAGCAAAGCAGTATTAATTTCACAAGATTCAGCATCGGTAAGAGGAGCAATCGGAGTGCTAATAAAATCATTGTTGTTGGTATTGGTGAAGTCACACAATTTAGTATTATCTTGAGCCATCGTGACAAGCAAGCAAACTAACACACAAGCAAACAAAAAGCAAGCGGGAAAAAAGAGGCAAATAGAGAAGAGAGAGGGAGGATAGAGAGAGAGGGCGAATAAAATGGCAAGGGTGAAGTGGGGGAGAGGAAAACGAGAGGCAAATGGCAAATAATGTAATGCGGGAGATAAGGGTATGTGATGGGTACTTGGTATGTTGACTTTTGCGTAGACCTCCCCGGCAACGGCGCCAGAAATCCTTCTTGCTACCTCTTGAGCACTGCGTTGGTTTTCCTCGAAGAGGAAGGGATGATGCAGCAAAGTAGCGTAAGTATTTCCCTCAGTTTTTGAGAACCAAGGTATCAATCCAGTAGGAGGCTACGCGCGAGTCCCTCGTACCTGCACAAAACAAATAAATCCTCGCAACCAACGCAAATAGGGGTTGTCAATCCCTATAAGGCCACTTACGAGAGTGAGATCTGATAGATATGATAAGATAATATTTTTGGTATTTTTATGATAAAAGATGCAAAGTAAAATAAAGGCAAAGTAAATAGAAAAGGAAATAACTAAGTAGTAGGAGATCAATATGATAAAGATAGACCCGGGGGCCATAGGTTTCACTAGTGGCTTCTCTCGAGAGCATAAGTATTCTACGGTGGGTGAACAAATTACTGTTGAGCAATTGACAGAATTGAGCATAGTTATGAGAATATCTAGGTATGATCATGTATATAGGCATCACGTCCGAGACAAGTAGACCGACTCCTGCCTGCATCTACTACTATTACTCCACTCATCGACCGCTATCCAGCATGCATCTAGAGTATTAAGTTAAAAACAGAGTAACGCCTTAAGCAAGATGACATGATGTAGAGGGATAGACTCATGCAATATGAAGAAAACCCCATCTT
Organism: Triticum urartu; assembly: GCF_003073215.2. NCBI lineage: Eukaryota > Viridiplantae > Streptophyta > Magnoliopsida > Poales > Poaceae > Triticum > Triticum urartu. Next base: position 496,780,863 of record NC_053026.1, on the reverse strand, counting down.
GTTATCCTCGATGGCAACAATACAATACGTGCCTTGCTGCCCTTACTGTCACCGGGAAAGGACACCGCAAGATTGAACCCAAAGCTAAGCACTTCTCCCATTGCAAGAAAGATCAATCTAGTAGGCCAAACCAAATTGATAATTCGAAGAGACTTGCAAAGATAACCAATCATACATAAAAGAATTCAGAGAAGATTCAAATATTGTTCAAAGATAGACTTGATCATAAACCCACAATTCATCGGTCTCAACAAACACACCACAAAAAGAACATTACATCAAATATTTCTCCACAAGAGAGGGGGAGAACATTGTATTTGAGATCCAAAAAGAGAGAAGAAGCCATCTAGCTACTAACTATGGACCCGTAGGTCTGAGGTAAACTACTCACACTTCATCGGAGGGGATATGGTGATGATGTAGAAGCCCTTTGTGATCGATGCCCCCTCCGGCGGAGCTCCGGAATAGGCCCCAAGATGGGATCTCGTGGATACAGAAAGTTACGGCGGTGGAATTAGGGTTTTGGCTCCGTATCTGATCGTTTGTGGGTACGTAGGTATATATAGGAGGAAGGAGTACATCGGTGGAGCAACAAGGGGGCCACGAGGGTGGAGGGCGCGCATAGGGTAGGCAGGCGTGCCCCCCTACCTCGTGGCCTCCTCTTTTCTTTCTTGATGTAGGGTCCAAGTCTCCCGGGTCTTGTTCATTGATAAAATCACGTTCCTGAAGGTTTCATTCCATTTGGACTCCGTTTGACATTCCTTTTCTTCGAAACCGTAAAACGGGCAAAAAACAGCAATTCTGGGCTAGGCCTTTGGTTAATAGGTTAGTCCAAAAATAATATAAAGTGGATAATAAAGCCCAGTAATGTCCAAAACAGTAGATAATATAGCATGGAGCAATCAAAAATTATAGATACGTTGGAGACGTATCAAGCGTAGTCCCCAGGATATGATTTATTACTTCTCTACTAAATATTTCCGTGCTCATAAGAAACAAGCTGCTTTAAGGGATATATATATAATTTTGTGCAAATTGAAGAAGAGAGTCTCCCACAAGCTTGGGGGAGGCTTCTCCAATTACTTAATGCTTTGCCTGATCATCCTCTTAAGAAAAATGAAATACTTGATATCTTTTATAATGGACTAACCGATGCCTCCAGAGATTACCTGGATAGTTGTGTTGGTTCTGTTTTCAGGGAAAGAACACCGGATGAAGCTGAAATTCTATTGAATAATATGTTGACAAATGAAAATAATTGGACACCTCCGGAGCCAATTTCTGAGCCTATTCCTAAACCCACTCCGAAAAAGAGGGGTATTCTATTTCTCAGTCCTGAAGATATGCAAGAGGCAAAGAAATCTATGAAAGAAAAAGGTATTAAAGCTGAAGATGTTAAGAATTTAACTCCTATTGAAGAAATACATGGTCTTAATCTACCGCCTGTTGAAGAAACATATGATCTTAATCCTTTACCTATTGAAGAAACTCATGGTCTTGATAACCCGACATAGGTAGTAAAGGTAAATTCTCTCTATAGATATGATAAAGCTGAAATCCCATTTACTAAGTTTGCTAGCCCATGCTTAGATGAGTTTGATAAATTTATGGCTAAGCAAGAAGATTTTAATGCTTATTTTGGTAGACAATTGAAATACAATTCAAATATGCTTGAACACTTGGGTGATTATATAACTAATGTCAAAGGTGAACTTAAACTTATTAGTAAACATGCTTCTATGGTTACCACTCAAGTAGAACAAGTACTTAAAGCTCAAAATGATTTGCTCAATGAATTGAATAGTAAGAATAATGATAATGCTGTTAGAGTTATGACTAGAGGTGGTAAAATGACTCAGGAACCTTTGTATCCTGAAGGCCATCCTAAGAGAATTGAGCAAGATTCTCAGAGAAATAATATAGATGCACCTAGTCCTTCTAAAAGGAAGAAAAAGAAAAATGACAGGACTTTGCATGCTTCTAGTGAACCTATTACTGAAACACCTGAGAATCCAAATGATATTTCTATTTCTGATGCTGAAACACAATCTGGTAATGAACCTGAAACTAGTGATAATGTTAATGATAATGTTCATGATGATGCTCAACCTAGTAATGATAATGATATAGAAATTGAACCTGCTGTTGATCTTGATAACCCATAATCAAAGAATCAACGTTATGATAAGAAAGACTTTGTTGCTAGGAAACATGGTAAAGAAAGAGAACCATGAGTTCAGAAACCCATGCCTTTTCCTCCCAAACCATCCAAGAAAAAGGATGATGAGGATTTTGAGCGCTTTGCTGAAATGATTAGACCTATCTTTTTGCGTATGCGATTAACTGATATGCTCAAAATGAATCCTTATGCTAAGTATATGAAAGATATTGTTACAAATAAAAGAAAGATACTGGAAGCTGAAATTTCCACCATGCTTGCTAATTATACTTTTAAGGGTGGAATACCAAAGAAACTTGGAGATCCGGGAGTACCAACTATACCATGCTCCATTAAAAGAAACTATGTTAAAACTGCTTTATGTGATCTTGGAGCCGGTGTTAGTGTTATGCCTCTTTCTTTATATCGTAGACTTGATTTGAATAAGTTGACACCTACTGAAATATCTTTGCAAATGGCTGATAAATCAACTGCTATACCTGTCGGTGTTTGTGAGGATGTGCCTGTTGTAGTTGCAAACGTTAGTATTTTAACAGAGTTTGTTATTCTTGATATTCCTGAGGACGATAGTATGTCTATTATTCTTGGAAGACCCTTTTTTGAATACTGCAAGGGGCTGTTATTGATTGCACTAAAGGCAATGTCACTTTTCATGTTAATGGTAATGAGCATACGGTACACTTTCCGAGGAAACAACCTCAAGTTCATAGTATCAACTCTATTGGAAAAATTCCATCGATTATATTTGGAGGTTTTGAATTTCCTCTTCCTACTATCAAGAAGAAATATGATATTCTTATTATTGGGGATGTGCATATCCTCGTTGAGGTAACATAGTGTTATTCGAAATTTCTCCGGTTCCATGTTATTCGGAATGAGTTCGTTAACAAGACTTGATCAACCTTGTTAGTGGATTCCTTTTGATGAGCATGAGATGGATGAAACTAGAAGGCACAACCTTCTGTACCCTCCTTTTACTTTCTGTTATTTATATTAAATAAAATAAAAATAGTATTTTTCTGTCTGTTATCTAATTATCCGTGCAATATAAAAATACCCCGAAAATAAAAGTTCTCCAAATGCCCTGAAATTTAAATATGAGTTTTTCTGGAATATTTGAGAATATTTGGCACTGAGAACACAGCAGGGGGGGTCAACCACCTGCCACGAGGGTGGAGGGCGCCCTATACCCCCCTGGGCGCGCCCCCCTGCCTCGTGGGCCCATGGTGGCCCTCCTCCACTTATCCTTTCACCCACACACTCCTTCTTCCTCCCCCAAACACGAATAACCAGCTCAAACCCGAGTCCAAGCTCGTTTTGCTGCCATTTTCAATCTCCTTGCTCAAAGCACCTCTCACAAAACTGCTTGGGGAGATTGTTCCTTGGTATGTGACTCCTCCATTGGTCCAATTAGTTTTTGTTCTAGTGCTTTATTCATTGCAAATTTTTGCTGCCTAGGTGACCATGTTCTTGAGCTTGCATGTCAAATTTATATGGTTCTAAGTAGTTTTGATGCATGATATAGGCTCTTAGGCACTTGTAGGAGTAGTTGCTATCAATATTATTGAGTTTGGTTTACTTTTATTTTGAAGTTACTAAAAAATTTCAGAATTTTTCAGAGGAAGAAATATGCTTAGGAAAATGTTCCAGGGTGGTTCTTCAAGGAAGCAAGGACCCAGGCTTGCAATGCATGATGCTGATGAAGAGCCACCAA
>NC_053026.1:496765772-496775970 GCF_003073215.2 Triticum urartu | reverse complement strand
TCAAACTCTATAATAGCATCTTGTTTGATAGAGTTTCTCGCGTCTCGCTCTCTCACCCTCTCTATATCAAAACAAGATGACAATGTCCACTCTATCTCTCTCCTCACCGGTGGTCACAGATCCGGCCAAATCCCGTCCGCTGCGGGAGGTGAGGAGGTGCAGCGTTGACGTTGTCGCCGTCGGCGACGGAGGAAGCCGATGCGCACCATCCTCTCGGAGTCGGCGCTGGTGCGGACGAAGATCCTCCGCGCCCTTGTTCGATGCCGTCATGTGGGCAGATCCCGCCCGCCCGCCTAAACAACATCTCGCCCACCTGAGGTATAACTTCTTGTACTGGTCTAGCTCCCCAGGTCGCTGCGTGCGGGTTTTCTTCTATGCGACTACTCCCCAGCTCCCCATGCATAGTAGCTAGGGTTCATCAGCTGGTCCAACATCACCTACTAGTACTATTATAGAGGAAATGCCACTCGAAAAGTTGTCCTGATTTATGCCTCGGTGGAGGTATACATGTTGTTTCGACAAAAAGTACATGGTGGTTGTGCGGTCATTGTCCATATGGTGGTAGTACTATCACTGGTTAAATGAAGAAATGCTTTTTTTTCTCGGGTATCCTGGTTTAGTTCCCATCAAGATAATTATGATGCTTCTGTTTGTTGGTGTACTTTTCATTAATTCTTATTAACAATTGAGATGTCGTTGCTAACCCTTTTTTATATTTTTGGAAACAGCGATGCGTGTCTCCATACCCGGGCATGTCTTCCTCAATTTTAGTGGAACTGCACAAAATTGGATGGCCATTGTTGTTTCGCCTCACTGTCCACTGCCACGTGGTTCTTCCTTCCTCGAGCTTGATTACTGAGAAGAAACAGACCACAGTGAGGATTTGTCGAACTTCATAGGTGCCTCACCCAAACTTGATGCCAAATGGATGATGCATCACCACGATGACCTATCGATGCTCATGGTTGCGCCTCATGGTTGCGTCGGCTGGTGAAGCTGATCGATTTTCAATGAAAAACAAGTTGTCTTCCATCAGTGCTCTTTGCTTGTTACGCACAAAGATGATATCCTTCATCAGTTCACCTTGGTTGCATTGGAGACGCAGTCGTCTTTCACGTTGGTGCAATTTTATCACACAATTGGCTATGAACCAAATGTTTCCTCGAAGAAGGATCGACGTTGGTACTAAGAGCATAAGTTTTGTATTGATTTCTAAGCCTTCTCACAACTTTGTCTCCAGCTCCCCTGTAATTTTATTTGTCCAGCTATTAACTTTGATTTAAAAAATGGTGTGGACTAAAAACCCGGACGTACGTAGTAGCCCTCCATTTTTATTTACTCCGCATATTAGATTTGACTGAAGTCAACCTTTGTAATACTCTCAAACCTTTCCGATAATTGAAATTAAAATTCTTTATTTGTACACACTCTCACACGTTTCCGATAATTTGGCGCATGTGTGGTTGTTCACTTAAGGGAGGGTAGTGTACCACACATGAAGGACATGAAGTGCGACCAGGACGCGTGGGCGTGGATCGTTAGTTCATCGGAAGTAGTACTTGTTTTCTTGACTGTACATTAAATAAAGAGTTTCGTTTCGTACTTACACAATTTAAAATGATTGTAATGGAGAGAATAAGAAAACCACTCCACTATATATTAGTCGTACACACGAGAGTACTATATGGACGCAACTTCATTGACTTAGTGCACCTACCTTTGGATTTATGACAGGTGGGCCCAAAATGTGGCTGGCTCACCTGTCATACAGCCAAAAGCAGGTGCAGTGAAGGCACCGAAGCTCAGTCCGTACTACAGTAGTATATATATAAGCGGGAGCCTCAGCGCTTGTTCGCTAGGGTTTGCACTCTCCACACGCTCGCCACACTACATATATGTTACATGCTGGAGGATCAGCGTTCATTTTCTAGGGTTTGCTATATTCACAGTCTCTCACCCTCTCTTCACTAGATCTAAACAAGACTACGTTGGCCTCTTGTCTCTCTCCCCCCTCATAGCTGGTGAAGGAGGCGTCAGTATCCCGTCGCACCGGGAAGGGGAGGAGGTGCAACATTCACTCTATCGCCTTCGGCGAGGGAGGCAATCCACTGCCGGCTGCCCTATTCTCTTTCACCCAGCGCCTGTGCGGGAGGACCACTGACCCCTTCTTCCTCGCTGTCGTACGTAGTGTGGGCAGATCCGGCCTCCCGCCGCACGCCTTGCCACATCCCGACGACCCTAAGGTATAAGTTTCTTTGAAACCGTCGTTGCTCTAGCTGCATGTGGATCTTTTTCGATCTGTAGTCGAATCTAGGTCTTGGTTCAAAGAGGAAAGAAGGGCGTGGTGGGCTGGAGCAAGAGTCTAGGACTTGGTTCAATGAGGAGAGGAGGGGCAGAAAGTAGTATAGACTGGCTATCCAGCCGCTTTGTAGGTCGAAAAGGGAAAAAGGGGGGTAACCCAGTACACACATCTATAAGGAACCGATCTCTTTGTTGAAAAGGGAAAGAAACTAGGGGTCGGGTAGTTTGTGCGGGACTAGATTTGCTGCCCTCACATAGGAAGAAGGTTCAAAGAGAACAAATATGGGACCAGCGCATATATGTTGCTTGGCTACATACTCTGCATCACCCATTTATACGTGTGGACGCACATGGTGCTGGCATGTCCCATACAGCTATTTTGTTGTTGTTAATCTAAGAATGCCACTGGAAAATTGAAGCGATGCCACTGTTAAAAGTAAATTACATTTTTTAACGAATGTTGTTTCAAGAGAATATCTCTGTTAATATGAATCAATGCAACCATTTTAGAAATGCTATTGTCCTACTTTGTTTTCCATCCAAGATAAGTTAGATGCTTCTTTCTGTCACCATTTATTTCATCCTCCTTTATCGGCAGGTAATTGTTTCCTTTTTTGCCTCTGTTAAAACAGGGGTATCGATTCAACTTGTTGCTATTGCGACATTTTGCTTCGCTACTCGAAACACTTATGTTTTAAGAGTGTTTTGTGCAGTTCAACTTGAATGTCACACCAGTGACTTTGCTTAATTTTGGTGGAACTGCACAAAAGGAGATCGATGTTTGTGTCCAGTCTTCGTGGCGAGTTGTTTCAAATCTTGGCCTCAACCACATGATGTGCAGTGTGCTTTGAGATGTTGTACTACTTGTTTTGGTACTGTTTTAAATAAATGTTGAATTGAAGCTATTGTATTGCTGTCTTTTCCCATTAAGTAGTGAACAAAAATGGGACCAACCCAGACATGATGCTTGTTGCTTTGTTACAACAAATTCAGCATCACCCCCTTTATAAGCCAGTAATTGATGCCACTCTCAGAATTAACTACTGAATCTTATTTCAAAACTTCAACACTTGTTAGGGATTGGCGGGATTACCATTTTTGTGGCCGCATGTTTCATCCTCCTTTATTAGCCAGTAATTGATTCCTCTTTTGCCTCTGTTTAAACAGGGATATCTATTCAACTTGTTGCTATTGCGACATTTTGCTTCGCTACGCGAAACACTTTTCTTGATTTCAGTGCAACTGCACAAAACGAGATTGGATTTCCTATTCGTGTTGGCAGATTCATATTTTATCTTGTCTGTCTCATGAAAGGTCAGTAGAGGCCTTCATCCACATGATTGTGCAGTGTGCTTTGAGATGTTGTGCTACTTGTATTGGTACTGTTTTAAATAAATGTTGAATTGAAGCTATTGTATTGCTGTCTTTTCCCATTAAGTAGTGAACAAAAATGGGACCAACCCAGACATGATGCTTGTTGCTTTGTTACAACAAACTCTGCATCACCCCCTTTATAACTAGATGGAAGCACATACTGTTGTTGCGCCCACTCTCCCCTGGAGCTGCTTATGATTTTCGTTAATCTAATACCGCTGGTAAAATTAAGCAATGCCACTCTCATAATTAATTAACTACCGAATCTTAGTTCAAAACTGCAACACTTGTTAGGAATGGTACTATCCTGCTTTGTAGTTCTTTCTACATGTTTAACCAAGGTATTGTTAAGATAATGTCTCTGTTAAAATGAATCAGTTGCATTGTTTTAGGAATGGTACTTTTCTGCTTTGTCGTTCTTTATACATGTTGAAACAAGGCATTGTTAAGATAATGTCTCAGTCAATATCAATGAATCACACTGATGGAGAATTGCTACTCTCCTGCCTTGTTTCCCATTAAGATAAAGTAGATTAGTAGATGCTTTTCTTCTGGGAGTACAAGTCATCAACCGTTATTTCTCAATAATTGTTTCCCTTATACCTATTTTTGCTTACAGGGATATCAAAATTAAAGTTTGGTTTTATTCCGACTTCGATTTTAGTTGAACTGCACAAAAGGAGCCAATGTGTAAGGCAAACTGCTGCATTACTGGGTCCAGTTGGTCGTTCCACTTTGCAGAAAGAAGCAGTCACTGTTTGCGCTACATTACAGAAGGAATGACCGAGAAGCTTTACAGAGTATTATTAGACACCGGTGACATGACTAGTCTGCAGAGACCATTGGCAATTTAACAACACGTGGAGTGCCCTGGGCAAAAAGTGCCCAAACAAGTACAAGATGCTACGACAGGACTCCACGATCATAGGCATTACATATTTTGAATGGGAAAAGCTTGTCAAAGTTTAATCATTGATGTTAGCAAGGAGACGTTTGTTTAATATATTGGAATTGGAAAACCTTGTCAAAATTTCCTCATTGATGTTAGCCAGAAGACATGCATTTGATATTTTTGAGTGGGACGCCCTTGCTGTGAGCAGCTTTGAGTGTTTTTTCCTATTCCTGTGTTCAGTTTAGAAGTAAATAGTTACTCTGCTGAGATATTCCTGTGTTAAGAGTTTGTTCTGAATATTGTCTATGTAATGCCAGGCCTTGTGTTTGATTGCAAAGTTGAGCTTGGAATGTTGTGGCATGCGGCATCACGAGCTGTTCACTGTGCCTCCTGAGAATAATGCTTCGTATTGTTTTGCATGTCGATCTAATGGCAGTGATTTGCTTGTTAAGAAGATCATCCTATTCTGTTGTTTCCATGCTTAAGAAGTTCATCGTCTGATGTTTCATTCATAGCCTATATGACAAGTCGGGTAGGTTAGACGTGAAACCATATGATCTTCCGACCAACTCATGATATTAGGCCGTGATTGGATCATTGTTTTCCAACCAAAACTGCTTGTAAAACTGACGCTTGTAAATTAAACCAGATGGTCTCGGGCAAAGGCGCTTGGTTGGTCGATTTTGACTAGTAAAATATCGGAAGTACTTCACACACGATAAAAATGCTGAACGACACTCGGACGATTGCTAATCCAGCTGTTAGCTGATGTTTCAGCCTTGACCATGGATGGCATGATACGCACGTCGTGCATGTATCGTCTGGTAATGTCGTCCATATAGCAGTGCTCGTAAAATATACACTAGTCTCTCAAATTACACGCGTAACCCGCCGGTTTTACTTACAGACCTCGGGCCCTCGGTTTCATTACGCATGTATTTTACATGTTGTTTCCGATGACGAGTAAATTACACTTGTATGTTAATACATGTTTGAAATAAACCTGAGCTCCCAAGCGTGGCCTTACCGTTTCATGTCGTCTCAGTTTCTCGAAGGTGCTCATAGGTGTCCGATGATCCTGGCTTCCTGAATGAGCAGCGGCCACTGTATCAGACCATCCGTAGGGCCCGCGAGGCCCTCTCCGTTGTCCTTCGAGTTGTTGCGCTCATCGTGGCGCCGAGCATTGTTAACATCATCAACAAACATGAGGATTCAGGAGATGACTTTATTTTCACTGGATGACACTAGGGACCCACTAGGGCCATAGCCGTACGTACGCAAGTGCCTCCTTATTATGTATAACTATATTTTTTTTGCTTTCTCCTGGTTTCCTGACATCACGGTCCCACACCATTGTCAACCTATATAGTCAATATAAACGAGAGAATTGCACAAGGTGCGGCCGACAGCTGGGACCAAGCAGCTCGAGCAGTATTTGTGTTTTTGAGGCTTGAGCACTGCAGAGTTTTTCTTGGCGATGATTTCGTTGTTGTTCAGAGGAGAGCAGGGTATTAACTGGGCGGGCTGTGGCCCATCTAGCCAAGGCCAGATATCCAGCCCAAATACTAATTTTTTCAAGATGAAAATGGCTAGCCCAGCTATACGTCTTTTTGAGGAATACCCAGGCAAGGTCAACTTGTTATTCTCCGCCCCGCTGGGCTGCAAATCTTTCCTAGGAGGGATGCATTAGGCTTAACAGGAAAATGGGCTTTAAAAAAATAATAAATGGGATGTAATTATAAAAAATGGGCAGTAACTATAAAAAATGCACCAAACACGAAATTAGTTTATAAAATATTATTTATGGATTTTGAAAATCTTAAATTTTCATTATTGCACGCGCAATGTTTCGTTGGATTTTTACGTAATACAAATTTATATTTAATCTGACTAGAAATTTGGGGATAAAAATATTTTGGATCCCATCAAAATGTGGGAAATTTTATTGAATTCTGTCTTCAACGGTTGGTTGAAATTATTAATCGTTGTCCTAGCTAGAAAATGGGTTGTGCCTTTAAAAAACTGTAAACGGGCTGTTGTAAATTCCATTAGAATTCAAAAATGAGTTGTATATTCTTACAAAACGCAAATGGGCTATAAGTTCTCTGCCACACACTTGTGGGCCTACTAAGTGACGCGTCCCCTAAAAAAATAAGTTGACGCGTATGCAAGGCTTTGTCAACTTATTATAGTCAACACACGGTTCTAGCAGCAGTGGCCGTTGGATGTCTATGCAATGGATGTCGTGCTTCTTCTTCAATCTCGGATATTCTTAGCTTTGGCCGCCCAAAAAATGATTCCTCCCGCTGACATCTGGGGCGCACCGTTTCGGAGGCTGACCTATGGGCCTACTAAGTTGGAGCATACCAAGGGCTTTGTCAACTTAGTCAATATAAATGATTCTAGCTTCAGTGACTGTACGATGTCCATCCAACGGCCGTAGTGCTTCTTCAACATCTGGTCTTCTTGGTCCAGCCGCCCAAAGCAGCGCCGGTCGTGCCACCTGCTCCTGCCTCCCGTGGCCGGCTGTGCTGCCGTGGAGGCCTCACCGCCCCCATACTACTCCCACCGCTGGCCAGGCCATCCCTCCACTCACCCACACCCCCTATTATTCTGCGGCGACGGCAGCCTCACACCGCAGCCGAACCAGTGAACCCTCGTACTCCTCTCCGCGCGGGCTTCCACTGCTGCGTCTTCCCCGGCTCCGCGTCGTCCCCTTCCTAGGCCTCGCCGTCGTCCACCGCCCTGGTGCTCTCGGCGCGGCGTGGTCAACGTGGTCAACGACCGACTTCCATCGGAAGAGTACTGTACGTGGAGAGGCTGACAGCTGGGTCCACGGCCGCAAGGAAGTGCCTCCTTATTACGCGCAAAATAATTATTCCTCCACCTGACAGCGGGACCCACCGGACGGGCCACCTTATTTCGCGAAAAAAACGTTTCCCCCTGACTGCTGGGACCCACCGGACGGGCCAGCGTATTTCGCGAAAAAAACGTTCCCCCCACTGTCAGCTCGGACCCACCGGAAGTGCCTCCTTATTACGCACAAAAAAATGAATACTCCCCCTGCTAGCTGGGACCCACCTTCGTGGGAGGCTGACTTGTGGGCCTACTAAGTTGACGGGGATAGAGGGCTTTGTCAACTTAGTCAATATGAACGATTCTAGCTCCAGTGACCGTACGATGTCCATCCAACGGCCGTAGTGCTTCTTCAACCTCTGGTCTTCTTGCTCCAGCCGCTTAAAGCAGTGCCGATCGTGCCGCCTGCTCCTGCCTCCCGTGGCCGGCTGTGCTGCCGCGGAGGCCTCACCGCCCCCTACTATTCCCACCGCTGGCCAGGCCCTGCGGCGACGGCAGCCTCACAACAGCCAAACGAGTGAACCCTCATACTCCTCTCCGCGTGGGCATCCACTGCCACGTCTTCACCGGCTCCACATCGTCCCCTTCCTAGGCCTCGCCGTCGTCCACGCCCTGGTGCTCTCGGCGCGGCGTGGTCAAGGAACGACTTCCATCGGACGTGGACTGTACGTGGAGAGGCTGACAGCTGGGTCCACGGCGCAGCAAGGAAGTGCCTCCTTATTACGTGCCAAATAATTATTCCTCCACCTGACAGCAGGGGACCCACCGGACGGGCCACCGTATTTCGCAAAAAAACGTTTCCCCCCTGACTGCTGGGACCCACCAGCTACATCTTCGCAGGCAAGGAAGTGCTTGACAGTCGGGACCCACCTGGTCGAAGTGTACGTAGTGTTGTCATTCTGGTCGCGAACGTGTACGTACATATAGACTGATCGATGTAGAGGTGTGCACGTGTCGTAGTAGAGGCGAGTACGTGTCGTAGTAGAGGCGCAGACGTAGCATGTACACGTATGTATAGTGGCCAAGGTGCAAGAAAGAAAATACGGGCAGGGTCTCAAACGCCTACTCGCGCATACGTACGGCGAGGGCTCGGCAACGGAATGCGTCGTGTTCATCGGGAGGGAACGGAACGCATGGGAGCCAACCGGCTGGGTTGGAACGGAATGCGTGGTCATGTTCATCGGGAGGGCTTGGACGGAACAGGCGATGGAAACGAGGCCTGGCGTACCGCAGAACAGAGGAAACGGACCTCCTATGGTCGAAACGGGGGTCCTGTTGATTGGGAGGGGTGTGGCATACCGCAAAACGGAAGAAACGGACCTCCTACAGTCGAAACAGGGGTCCTGTTGATCGGGAGGGGTGTGGAATACCACAAAACGGACGAAACGGACCTCCTACGGTCGAAACGGGGGTCTTGTTCATCGGGAGGGGTGTGGCGTACCGCAAAACGGAGCTCCACAGGATACTGTTCATCTCCATCGTCGACCTCCTCCAGCCTCGACGGGCTCCTGTTCATCCAGCCTCCACCGCGCGCTACTCCACCGGCTAATGTTCAACCACCCCTCCACCGTCTACTGTTCATCTAGCCCCCCACCCCACCGGGGTCCTGTTCATCCAGAGGCAAGCCACCGCTCACTGTTCATCCAAACCCCCGCAACGCTCACTGTTCATCCAAGCATCGATCGGCTTCAGTTAGCAGCAGTAGCGAAGGAATCGCTCGATCGGGTTCAGTTAACAGCCATCGATCGATCGCTCGGGTTCAGTAATGCGTAGCCTGCAGTGCATCGCTCGGGTTCAGTTAGAGCCCAACGCCTCGCTCGGGTTCAGTTAGAGCCAACGCCTCGCACACACGCGCGTACGTGTACGAGAGAAACGCGCATCGCTCGGCCCCCGACCTCCCACCGTAACCGGGAACTCCCCGAAATTTTCCTCCCCCTCGCTTCTACCACGGTTTTTTCCATCATGGACGGCCCAAAGAATGTCATGCAGCTGCATCTCCGGACCGCCCAGGACGAAAAGCCCATTTTCTGTCATGATTTTTTGTCATAGAAGTAGGAGCCCACCACATCTATGATTATACCGGGTTTTGTCACAACTATCGTCATAGAACTGTCATATGTATGACAAAAAAAAATTTGTTTGGCCCAAAATGTCACGGATGTGTCTTTTTTTGTAGTGAGATTTGCTGTCATTTTTTACTAGAGAGTGTGATTAATTTAATTCTTTTTAAATATGATTAATAGATAAATTCCTCACGTCCAACAATTTATCTACATATTACTATAGACTGTTCTGTTTTTGACAGATTCTGTTTTTCGTGTGTTGTTTGCTTATTTTGATGAATCTATGGCTAGTATCGGAGGTTATGAACCATAGGGAACTTGGAATACAGTAGGTTTAACACCAATATAAATAAAGAATGAGTTCATTACAGTACCTAAAGTGGTGGTTTGTATTCTTATACTAATGGAGCTCATGAGATTTTCTGTTTAAGTTTTGTGTTGTGAAGTTTTCAAGTTTTGGGTAAACATTTGAAGGATTATGGAACAAGGAGTGGCAAGAGCCTAAGCTTGGGGATGCCCATGGCACCCCAAGGTAAAATCCAAGGACAACCAAAATCCTAAGCTTGGGGATTCCCGGAAGGCATCCCCTCTTTTGTCTTCTTCTATTGGTAACTTTACTTGAGGCTATATTTTTATTCACCACATGATATGTGTTTTTCTTGGAGCGTCTTGTATGATTTAAGTCTTTTCTTTTTAGTTTACCACAATCATC
>NC_053026.1:496748505-496764772 GCF_003073215.2 Triticum urartu | reverse complement strand
AAAGAGATAACACCATGGCAATTCTGCTGAAAACAACGTCAGTCCGGGTTAGTTCCATTCAAATCATGCAAGTTAGAGTCCAAAACAAGGGCAAAAGTGTTTGGAAAAGTAGATACGACGGAGACGTATCAACTCCCCCAAGCTTAAACCTTTGCTTGTCCTCAAGCAATTCAGTTGATAAACTGAAAGTGATAAAGAAAAACTTTTACAAACTCTGTTTGCTCTTGTTGTTGTAAATATGTAAAGCCAGCATTCAAGTTTTCAGCAAAGATTATAACTAACCACATTCACAATAACGCATAGGTCTCAAGTTTACTCATATCAATAGCATAATCAACTAGCGAGCCATAATAAAAATCTCGGATGACAACACTTTCTCAAAACAATCATAATATGATATAACAAGATGGTATCTCGCTAGCCCTTTCTGAGACCGCAAAACATAAATGCAGAGCACCTTTAAAGACCAAGGACTGACTAGACATTGTAATTCATGGTAAAAGAGATCCAGTCAAGTCATACTCAATGTAAACTAAATAATGAATGCAAATGACAGCGGTGCTCTCCAACTGGTGCTTTTTAATAAGAGGATGATGACTCAGCATAAAAGTAAATAGATAGGCCCTTCGCAGAGGGAAGCAGGGATTTGTAGAGGTGCCAGAGCTCGGTTTTGAAATAGAGGTGAATAATATTTTGAGCGGTATACTTTCATTGTCAACATAACAACCAAGAGATGGCGATATCTTCCATGCTACACACATTATAGGTGGTTCCCAAACAGAATGGTAAAGTTTATACTCCCCTCCACCAACAAGCATCAATCCATGGCTTGCTCGAAACAACGAGTGCCTCCAACTAACAAGAGTCCCAGGGGGAGTTTTGTTTGCAATTATTTTGATTTAGTTTGCATAAAGCATGGGACTGGGCATCCCGGTGACCAGCCATTTATCTCGTGAGTGAGGAGCGGAGTCCACTCCTCTTGAGAATAACCCGCCTAACATGGAAGATACAACAGCCCTAGTTGATACATGAGCTATTCGAGCATACAAAACATGATATTTATTTGAAGGTTTAGAGTTTGGCACATACAAATTTACTTGGAACGGCAGGTAGATACCGTATATAGGTAGGTATAGTGGACTCATGTGGAATAACTTTGGGGTTTAAGGGATTGGATGCACAAGCAGTATTCCCGCTTAGTACAGGTGAAGGCTAGCAAAAGACTGGGAAGCGACCAGCTAGAGAGCGACAACAGTCATGAACATGCATTAAAATTAATCAACACCAAATGCAAGCATGAGTAGGATATAATCCACCATGAACATAAATATCGTGAAGGCTATGTTGATTTTGTTTCAACTACATGCGTGAACATGCGCCAAGTCAAGTCACTTAAATCATTCAGAGGAGGATACCACCCTATCATACCACATCATAACTATCAATAGCATGTTGGCACGCAAGGTAAACCATTATAACTCATAGCTAATCAAGCATGGCACAAGAAACTATGACCTCTAATTGTCATTGCAGACATGTTTATTTATAATAGGCTGAATCAGGAATGATGAACTAATCATATTTACAAAAACAAAAGAGGTCGAGTTCATACCAGCTTTTCTCATCTCAGCCAGTCCATCATATATCATCATAATTGCCTTTCACTTGCATGACCGAACGACGTGAACAATAATAATAGTGCACGTGCATTGGACTAAGCTGGAATCTGCAAGCATTCAATAAACAGGAGAAGACAAGGCAATATGGGCTATTTTGTCAGATAAACAATAATGCATATAAGGGCCACTTCAACAATTCAATCATGGTCTTCTCCTATCGACTCCCAAATAAAAGAAAAAGAAATAAAACTATTTACACGGGAGAGCTCCCAACAAGCAAAAGAAGAACATGAAATCTTTTTGGGTTTTCTTTTTTAATTACTAGTACAAGCATGGAAATTAAACTGATTAAAAGCTACAACTATTTTTTTGGTTTTTCTTAAGGTTTATTAAACACACAAGAAGAAAGCATAAAAAGGGAAATAAACTAGCATGGATGATACAATGAAAAAGTATGAGGACCGACATCTAGCAATGAGTGTGTGAGCATAAATGTAATGTCGGTGGGAAATACGTACTCCCCCAAGCTTAGGCTTTTGGCCTAAGTTGTTCTATGGCCACGGCTGGCCCGGCAGATATCCATAATAATAGTTGGGGTCGTACTGAGATGCAGCGGCTATCGCCTGCTGAGCTGCAGCGTGGCGACGAGCGGCCTCCGCTCTCCTCTCGTACTCATCTGCCTCCTCTCTGGTAATAGTATATCTTCCTTTTGCCTGATGATCAAAGAAGGCAGGAGCATGGAGAGTAATATGGACAACATGGCATCTGTCAAAGATTAATCGATACTAGAGAGGTGATTCATTCCTCTCGACAAACTGGTGGTGAACCATAGCATTAAAGTCTAGGTAACCAGGAGGTAATTCAATATCATCTTCGCGTATGGCTATACCAAGAAAATTAGCTATGCGGTTTGCATAAATTCCTCCAAATAAATCTCCATTAAATCTATTAAGATGCAACCTACGTGCAACAATGGCTCCCAAATTATATGATTTATCTCCCAACAAAGCACTCCTAAGAATACTGAGGTCGGGGACACACATGTGACATGCTTCATCCTTACCATTAATGCATCTACCTATGAAGAGAGCAAAATAATGTATAGCAGGAAAGTGAATGCTCCCTATGGTGGCTTGCATTATATATCTAGATTCTCCCACAGTTATACTAGCAAGAAAATCTCTAAATTCATATTTGCGAGGATCCCTTATACTACCCCATTGTGGAAGTTTGCAAGCAGTGGTAAAGTCCTCTAAGTCCATAGTATAAGAATTTTCATAAAGATCAAACATGACAGTGGGAGAATTACGTGAAGTTGAAAATTCAAACCACCTCACAGAGGTATTGGTTAGGCAGTGATACTGACTGCACTTCTCTTCCTTGAATCTCACAAGATCGGCGTTACGCAAATATGCATTGAATTCTTCTTTAATTCCTACTCGATCCATAAAATTTTGAGAAGGCCACTCACCAGGACGCACTAGAACGTCTCTTGGTGGCTCTACATCAGCATCACGCATTGCAAGCCTGGGTCCTTGCTTCCTTGAGGAACCACCTTGGAACATTTTCCTAAGCATTTTTCTTCCTCTGAAAATCTTTGAGTAACTTCAAAATAAAAGTAAACAACTCAATAATACTGGTAGCAACTACTCCTACAAGTGCCTAGAGCCTATATCATGCATCAAAACTACTTTTGACCATATAAATTTGACATGCAAGCTCAAGAACAGGGTCACCTAAGCAGCAAAAATTTGCAATGAATAAAGCACTAGAACAAAAACTAATTGGACCAATGGAGGAGTCACATACCAAGGAACAATCTCCCCAAGCAGTTTTGTGAGAGGTGCTTTGAGCAAGGAGATCGAAAATGGCAGCAAAGTGAGCTAACTCGGCTTTGAGCTGGATATTCGTGTTTGGGGGAGGAAGAAGGAGTGGGGAGGAATAAGCACTACAAAAAAATACACTTCCGTGATGATATGTTTGTCACAGTAGGTCGCATTTTCTGTCATGCATGTACATCCATGACAAATTTATGACAGAATCAAGATAGTCATACCTGTGCTGTCGTAGAAGTGTTCCATGACATTACCAAAATTATCATCACGGAAGTGTCCACTTTCATGACGATAAATCGCGCGTCACAGAAGTGCTTTCGTCAAGGGTGACCGACACGTGGCATCCACCATAACGGAACGCCGTTAAGCTATCGGGTCGGGTTTTGGATCCGATAACCCGTTAACAGCCCCGACCAATGGGGATTTTCCACGTGTAAAATCATCATTGGCTGGAGGAAACACGTGTCGGCTCATCGTGGACAGATGTCATCCACTCATTGGACAGAAGGCGCCTATGATACGTCGACACGTGGCACGGCCCAACAGAGGCCCATTCTGTGAAAAGGCCGGCCCGTTTGACTTGGTCAAAAGGTGGCGGGCCGGCCCATGGAAAGCCTGTTAACGGCCTGTTCGCATATAGCCCATTTACAGCCCGCTAACCCAAGGCCCGTTACGCCCTATCCGAATTAGGCCCAGTAGCATCATCTGGGCCATCCAATATGATTCCAGCCCGTTTTCACTTCTGGCCCATGTATGGCCCATGACGTCTTTCGGCCCATATGAGGCCCTATGTAACTCTTGGCCTATTAACGGCCCGTGGTGAAACTGGCCCGTAATGAACAGTGTATCACTTTACACCCATTAACGGCCCGTGGTGAAACTGGCCCGTAATGAAAAGTGTATCACTTTATACCCATTAACGGCCCGTTATTCCGTTGGGCCGTTTCCAGCCCATGTTATCTTTCGGCCTTCTCAGAGCCCATTTATTCTTGGGCTCATTTCCAGCATTCGTTTACTTACGGCCCGTTACTGTCATTTTCTGCTTGTGGGCCAAATTCAGCCCGTGGTTACAGTCGGCCCGTTTGTGGTCCGTTAATACGTTGGGCCGATTTCATAGCGTCATCAAATACGGCCTATTAACGATGGCCCGTTATGGTCGGCCCATGAACGGACGATTCCAACTCTAGCCCGTTTACGGCCATAATGCGGTCTGTTTGGCCCATGTTTGGCCAATCGATCATACGGCCCGTATAAGGCCCATTGATGATACGGCCCGAAGGCCCATTGTTTCTACGGCCCGTAGAAGGCCCATTGTTTCTACGGCCCGTAGAAGGCCACTGTTTCTACGGCCAGTAGGAGGCCCAGTGTCACTACAGTAAATATTAGCCCATGGTTATTGTGGCCTAGTTTTAAAAAATAGGTTATTGCACACTAGCTAACCGCGGAAAAAACTGCAATGACTACAGCAAACAAATAAACAAGACAACAAGGAAATAAATAAGCAAGCAACTAACGCTAGGCTATCACGGCTATTACACATATTACATCCACTGGGCATCAAAGTTCGCCACCAGTGCAAATATAGGGAACAAGCAGCATATCATATAACTGGTTGTCAAAGTTGGCGACCAGCGCAAATAAACGCCGCAGCAAAACAAATCCAGAACTGAAACCACCTCTTCAGAAGATCTCAAGAAACAATATCCTGGGTACCCATAATGCTGGCAAGATGCTTAGCAAGCTTATTAACTTTCTCTTGTTTGGCGCTTAAATCCTCCAGCGCTTGTCGTTGCACCAGAAAATATGCATCTGAATTCTGCAGGGACTTCCTTGGTCCTTTAGCTTCCTATCGCAGCACATCTGATCGATGTCTTTCAACTTGAAGTTGAGAGTCAAGAAGACGAACTAATTCAGGCAGTGATTTCGAAGAGCTTGTGCCAGCAGTAGTGGCCAGTAACTCGAACACTACATTAAGACAGGACTTTTGGGTTCCCTCACTGTCGTCAAGATAGTTTTTATCAGCTTTCTTGGAGACCAACAGGGATGTCTCACTATCTTGAACCTTATCTGCATTACTCCCTTTACCATTGGATAACGCGGTACCTGTTCTCCAATATTTTGTCCGCATTCTAAAAGAGAAACAAGCAGACACATCACATGTTTACCATGTTGTATATGAAACTCATTTTGGTAAATGAGTTCAGTAGTAAAGTGGACAGGATAACAACATGAAACAAACATATATCTATGTACCATGGTCACTTTATGGTCTATATCATTCTAGTTTTTGTTGCCAAATCAAGATAGAGACACAAGTTCAAATAATATTTGTTCAAGACAAAGCAGAATAGACAGAATATAGTGTGGGTAACTATAGAGCAATAACAACACTTGTATGTGCATGACATGAGAACATAACTGGTTATTCTTGAAACTGAAATCAACATAGAGCAGGTTACAACAACAAACAGTTAAAGAAATAGGTTTAAAACATACCTGTTGCCATTGGAGTTTCAATTCCATCCTTCAAGTTTGAAAATAGTTGGTATGAGTAAATACAGTCATGCAAGAGCAAAGGAGTATGTACCATAGCTACAGAAATCTGACCTGAGAACAAATCTTCTTCTCCTTAAGCGTTGAGTTGGATTCGGAGTGGTGGTCCTCGTGCTTTGGGCACTGCAGTTCCCTTACTAACTGCTCGTGTTTGGGTGCTCTGTGGTGAGACGGTGCTGTGTCAACTGGAACTGGGTTACTATCTGCCAGGGTTGGGGTTAGAAGGGGTGTAGCTGGTTCTCTGTCCAACTGGGTAGGGGTACAATCTGCGAGAGTCTGGGTTATGTGTGGTGGATCTGGTCCTTGGGCAAGTACACCGTGGTTCTATCTGCATCAACTGGTAGCACTATCTTTTCTGAAGACCGTGTTGTTACTCCCTTAGATACTGCCATCACGCTCTCCAATTCAAATGGCTGATAAACAAGAAAAGTAATTGAAAGTATAGACATTGTATGATAGACAGGTGCAATGGATAGTGGGGAATAAAAGAGGGCATGAAATAATTCATATTTATGTTGTCTAACCAAACAGGATAGCATGACACAATTTCACATATATGATGGCTAACTAAACAGGATAGCATGACACAATTTCACATTATGATGGCTAACTAAAAAAGATGGAAAGACATAGTTCAAAATATGAGACTATGTAAACAGGATGACATGACATAACTATATAATGTGTTTATTAAATAGGTTGGCATGCCATAATTCACATACATTCACGGATAGAATGCCATAATTCAAAATATGATGACTGTAAACACTAAACAGGATGAGATGATATAACTATATGATGTCTTTATTAAATGGGTTGCCATGCCATAATTCAGATAGATGATGTGTATGTACTATGTAAACATGATGGCATGATATAATTCAAATATATGATTTATATAGTAAGCAAGTAAGCAGATGGCAATCCATATATGATGTAAAAACTAAGCAATGCAAGACAACATGCATGACATGGGTAATATAACCCTGCCAAGTTTGAGCATAGACCTCAGGGGGGAAATAGGACTGGTCATCAGTCTCTGAATCCTCCTCTGAGGAGCTCTCTGTAACCAGCAAGATGTCTGCTTCAGCAGGTAGCATTGTCTGCTCTGAATACCTTGTTTTCACTCCAGATACTTCCATCACCGCTTCAAATGGTGATGCACAGGAAGAGTAGTTGAATATACAAACGTTGTCGACAAATGGAACACGTAATACAAAAAAATGATAGCATGATATAATTCACATACATGATGATTGGCTAAACAGACATGGCATTGCATAATTCACATATATAATGCCTTTGCAACAAGATAGCATTGTATAATTCACATATATAATGTCTTGCAACAAGATGGCAATGCATAATTCACATATATGGTAATTAGACACTGAACAGGTGGCATTCACACAAAGCATGTCTAAACTAATCAAATGACATAGCAATGCGAGACACCATACGCACGATATGAGCAACATAACCCTGCCAAGTTAGAGCATACACCTCGGGGGAATAGGACTGGTCATCTGTCTCTGAATCCTCCTCTGAGGAGCTATCCGTAACCAGCGAGATATGCGCTTCGTCAGATAGCATAGTCTGCTCTGAAGACCTTGTTTTCACTCCAGAATTTGCCATCACCGTGTCAAATGGCTGATGCACACGAAGAGCAGTTGAATGTACTAACATTGTTGACAAATGTAATATGTAAAAAAAAAGGATGGCCTGATATAATTTACATATAAGATGACTGGCTAAGCAGGATGGCATTGCAAAATTCACATATATGATGCCTGGCTAAACAAGATGGCGTTGCATAATTCACATAAACGATGAATAAACTAAACAGATGGCATTCGCACAAAGGATGTCTAAACTAAGCAGATGACATATTTGATGTATAAAGTAAGCAATGCAAGACACCATATGCATGATATAACCAACATCAGCATGCCAAGTTAGAGCGAAGACATCAGGGGGTAAATAGGAGTTGTCTTCTCCTTCTGAATCCCCCTCAGAACAGATATCTTCCTCTCGATTACAAATGAAATGCGTGGAGGGGGGCTACCTTTCCGCCTACCATGGAGCACGTCTGCATGAAATTTTATTGCCACGCAAGGCTCGTCTCTTTTGCTCTACATGTTCAGTTCCATTGTTTACAATAACTGTCATGCATAGGAATAAAACATAGTGAGATTATGTAAGGAGTGCATGCAGAAATCTAGAGTGATGGTAGCAACCTGTGGATAGACCCAAAACTAATAATAGCAGGCAGATAATGGCTTCAATTAAAAAATACAGATAATGGCTTCTTTACTGTTTGTTTCCCACCCAAACGAAACTCATAGTAGACATCAGAGATTAAACCAGATAGTAGATAGATACTATTGATAGCGGACCCGATATGTACCCCACAACCATTTAAAAACTCAAGTTTGACCATTAGTTTGGAGCTAACTCAGAGTCTAATCAGTGAACAGGACGATAAAGTAGCATGTAATATTAAGCGATGCATAACGTAAGCAGACACGAAAGAGTGCAACCTCTCTTGCAGACCTGTGTAGTCCTCGATGTCATCTGCTTAGTTGGTGATGGTAATGCAGTTTTCATGGCTGCCAGCGGCGGGGAAGAAGATCTGAGCAGCGAAAGACAGTCTGGAGGCCGGATCCCTGCTGTGCTGGACCCTTCTATCGTTGAGCAGCTGAGCTGGGGTGGACGACGGCGCGCAGGAGCGGGACAAACCACGCAAGGTTTTCTTTGACAACTATCTATAAGAGAAGTAATTCTGTAAGGGCTCGTTTGAATTGGAGGATTCCAACAATGTAGGGATAGGAAATATACAGGAATAGGATAGGAATGCACGTGGCAAAAACGAGAATTTAAAAACACAGGATTTCTGCCAATCTGGGTGTTTGATTTCACAACATTGGAAGATCACAGGATGCAAAGAAGCATGGTGAGATTAAGTCAAACCACAGAAATGTACGGTTATAATGCTATTGTGCTACTATCTCTTAGTCTTGTGCTTCATGAATAGGAATTTGAAAAGGAGGACAAGTGAAAATTAAAAGTCTACATTTTTTTTCTTTCAAGGAGACACTAAATGAACAAATCCGTGTGCTCAGTGGACAATATAGATACATGTAGAGTAAAAAGAGATGCAACAAGGGTACAACCTCTTTGGCGAAGGCATGTTGATCTCAGCGTGATTGGGTTGCCGGTGAGGATGCTCCGGCTTGACTTTGCTGTTGAAGGAGGGGAAGAAGATCTTAGGCGTCTGGAGATGGAGCCGAGGTACTGCTCCACTGTGATGGAGGGTTTCGTCGTTGGAGCAGCTCCGGTGAATTGTACGACGCTGAGGTTGAACCAGGACAAGAGAGACAACGAACAACGTTAACCTGAGTGGAATTCTAAAAGCATCTCCAATACATGACGTAAAATACATAACCACAAAGTGCTAGATGTAAAATACATCAGCCGCTCATCTCTGAACTTAACTGTCGAAACTGAACTTAACTTTCGAAACTGAATTTTGCTGTCAAAACTAAACGCACTAGCAAGGTGAGGCTACACGTCGGTCGACTGACTTTTTCATCTCTGTCAGTCGATTTTGCAGCGTTGGATACGAAATCAAGGGCCTGCGGTTCATCTTCAACCTCCCCCCTGAGCGCCAGCCACCCGGCCAAACAGCAGCCCCCCGCCGCCGCGGCCGCGGTGCGCCGCCCCGCCCGCCCCGAAAACACTCCCCACGCCGGTCCGCCGCCGCCCCGGCCATCCCTCTAGCCCCCGTGCCGAGCTTTTTCTCCGTGATCCCCACGCCACCGCCCCGCCAAACCCCGCCACTCGGCGACCACCGCCCCCATCCTGAACCCTAAGATAGATAGTGGGGTACCTCTCCGGCGAGCCCCCCTCCCCGCTGCGGCTGGTTCTTCCTTCACCCCGGCGAGCCCCCCACCCCCTGAAAATCGACTGACCCAAAAGTCGATTCAGTCGACTGAAGTGTAGCTAAATCGGAGCAGCATCGCAAGCAAGAGCAAGAGCGAGAGCAGCAGCGAGAGCAGACCAGGCAGGGGACCGAGAGCAAGAGCAGAGCAGCAGCGAGCGAGAGCTAAAGCAGCAGCAGCTCCTACTGATGTGGACGTCGCCGCCGAGGGAGCGACGCCATGGAGGAAGTGGCCGGCGACGCCGCCGTGGATGGAGCCGTGCCGTGTCGGCTCGGGACCGAGCGCCGGCAGCACCGTGAGATCGAATCAAGAAGAAAATGCGGCGATTAGTGTACAACCTCTTTGGTGGCGCCGATTAGGCCGCAGCTTCATCCGAGGAAACGGTGATGATGATGCTCTTCCGGTGGTGCAGGTGAAGACGGCGGTGTGGGAATGGAGGTGGCACGAAAGACGAGGGGAATCGGGGCAGCTCCTTGGAGGTGGAGGACGGGGTGGCTGAACCGGCGGGACGATGAGATCGACGACGGATCCTCATCCGATGTACGGTGGATGAGGGACGTCGATGTTGTTGCTGTGGACGACGTCGTCGGGGAAGAGGCTCCGGCTGGGTGGTGGACGGAGCAGGGTGTGGGGTTTCGTCGCGGTTTCGCGGCCTCGGTGTACGAATGGGTGGGCGGATGGGATGGAGGTGGGGAACCATGGCTTAGAGACGCGCTTGTCCGAAATGTGGGGTAAGTTACGAAAGTACCCCCACCGATTTGAGGCGGTTCTTTCGGTTCAGGGGTACCACGGGCATTTCGCGTGTCGGGATTTCACAGGAGGTGGGAGTTTTGCGCGTTGTAATTTCGGAATAGCAAGGCGCGGGTTGAGATGGAGGGAGTTGTCGGAGCACAACGAGACAAAGATATATCTTAAATATTTCGGGCTAACAAGGAGCGGGTTGAAATTTCCGGACAAGCCTAACGTGTATGTACCAAATCAATGCGCACTACAAATGTCATTCAAAACTTTGAATTCATGTTATGTTCAATTAAAATATTTCGCTACGTGTATAATGCATGCAACCTACTACTCAAATGAACGTTTTAGTGCATTCCAAACGTATATACTACCGCTTCAATATGAACTAAATTTGAATTCGTTTCTCTATTTGAATAAGATCTACAGTAATGATTGTTGTGAAGTCAAAGCATTTGAATTCGTTTCTCTGTTTTAATAAGATCTACAATCATCATTATTGTCAAGTTAAACCATCGTTTGTGTATTATCTTCACAGCACACCACATGATTAGTCTCGAGTTACATATGAACTATGTGTACTATATGAACTCGAACTAGATTTTTTGAATCCACTTTATTTTGATTTCAAATCACATTACATTTCTAGCTCTAGCTAGATCTTCATAATCTAAACCATGTCTCATATGTATAATGTGTTTATCACATTATGTATGGTGCCCCGCCCCCTACGCCTACAAGTATTTAGATGTGAGTTGCAAACACCACACATTACCACAAATTCAAATAAAATGTGAGAATGTTCGATATATAGTATTGTTTAGATTGTTCGATATTTAGTTGTAAGCTGCAAACGCCACACATTATCACAAATTCAAATAAAATGTGAGATTGTTTGATGTATAGTATGGTTTAGATTGTTCGGCATTTAGCTGTGAGTTGCAAACGCCATGCATTATCACATTATGGTATAACATGTGCACAACACGTGTATCACCGCTATATTCATGCATGCAATGTTTAAAACACTATGATCTCCTATTCAAATATATGAATCCGCTTTCATATCAAATTATGATCTTTGTTAGTCTCTTACACCCACACAATCCTCTAACCTTTGTAGCTACCACTAACTTTCTCTCGTGCATGCACACGCCCTCCTCGCCCTCCCCCTCCCTCGGCATTCTATACACCGGGCACATTCATTTTTTTCTTTAGGTCGTTCTCCCAGAGTCTCCACAACTCCTTTCCGACACACACCGATCGATAAACCTCTCCAGCGATGCCTGCCTACAACATACACACACACCTTCAATCTCCTCCTTTATGTGTCCTTGCCTCGTGTCTCTCATACGGTCAGACACACGTAAACTCTCGCCCCTCTTTTGCATCAATCTCACAACCGCACACTCCTCCCCCTATCTTAGACTAGTTTGGCCCTCGTCACACCTCCTAGCTCATTCTCTCTGTCTATCCATCTCGCTGGGCCTTATTTCCTCTAACAAATGGCCGTACACCGACGAATCTCTCGCTATACATATAGCTAGCTAAGGTCCTTATAATCTCATTTTTACCCACACGGTCAATCGATCAACCTCATTAGTTGTGTCTCTCCTTCCTCCGACAACCAACAATTGATTACCGATCTAGTAGGTTTTGCTACCAAACACCATGTTCCCCTTCATCATCATGGGATGCTGTCCGACAGATCTATTCCACAGGCACACACAGAAACACATCCCCACTCTTATTGATTAACATTGCAGTTCACCCTCAGTTTGTCTAGTAGGCCTCTCCCACCATCTTCGAGAAGCAACTCCATCACCCATCCAGCACTCTACCCCTCTCCCTCCCTCTCTCTCTCTCTCCTCTCTCTCTCTCTCTGTCCCATCATATTTCCCGTCCTTCAGTTATGTATGGATCGACCGATCTCCCTCTCAAGACATAGCTGGGTCTCTCCTTCTCAACACATATACGAGTCGTTCTACCTCTATAGTTAGGCCTCTGCCTACCCCTCCCCACCCCCCCCCCCACACACACCGATACATCGAGCGCTCTAGTCATGTCTCCCTGCCACACACAAACTTGACATGTGCCCTCTAACGTTCCGGTAGGCCAGTCGCCCTATATCTTTGACTTGCACACACACACAATTTCGATGGCTCTCTTCATCGATCTCGCACCCACCCACTTGATCCTCTCTTCGACTCTATCGATAGCTATGACCCCTCCCCTCTATGTATGATATGGATAGGCCTCCATTTCACACACATTGCATGCAAAATTTTGTTTGGATGTCATCGACACATATTCCCACAAATAATTCACAATAATCAACCACACCACCCTCAAAGACACATGTGATTCAACGCAAATATAGTGGTCACAAATCAACCCCCGCACCCCACCCCACCACCACCCCCCACCCCAAAACAAAAAACACTCACGAACGCGGTTTGTATCTCTCACACACACCCACGTAGGTTGGGGACGTGCACGAAGAGAAGAGGTGCATGCACGGCGCACGTACTCCTGTCTCTTTCGCAACCACACCCACGCGGGTAAACTGTGGAGCTCATTTCTATATGAAAAAGGCAGCCCACGTGGTAATTTGGCACGTGTACTGGTTGTCCACTTGGTGGAGGGAGGATCGTCTACCACGGGTGAACAAACAAATTGCGACTTGACGTGTTATGTTAAAAAAGAGGCAAACCATGTGGGGCCTACCTTAGAGGCAAGGCTCTATACACTGGAGTACTTTTGATGTGTCCCGTCAACTCGCAGAACGAGGAGAAGCTTGCTTAGTACGCCGTCTCCCCCGTTCCTAAATATAAGTCTTTGTAGAGATTTCACCATGAACCACATGCGGATGTATATAGATGCATTTTAAGTGTAGATTCATTCATTTTGTTCGTATGTAGTGGAATCTCTACAAAGACTTTATCTACTAGTAATAGCTAGCCCCCACTACTAGGAATTCTCTATCCTCTCCTTGAGCCACATCATCAAAATTGATGTAGCCGTTAGATGAAGTAAATCAGTCCATAATAGCCGTCTGATCTAGACGTTGAGAGGCTCCGCACTAAGCCACATGCAAGCATGCAGAAATACCGTGGCACATGCATGTGAGTGGGTTTTAAATCAGTCAACATGTCTATGCAAGCATGCACTGGTAGCATGCATGTAAGTGAGCTTTTAAGTCCCATTAACATGTCAAAAAGAAAAATATAATCCCATTATGCAGTAGGAGTTGGCTGATCTTTTTTCCTTATGTGGGATGATCTAAATGATGATGGGAGTTTATTTAGTTTGGCTACCACATTTGTCATGCGGTTATAGAGTTTTTTTTGTTCTATGAAATCGATAATTTTGCGCAGAGAGATATACCGCTGTTCCGCGGCAACGCGCGGGGACTCATCTAGTAATATTTAGGAACGGAGGGAGTACTATGTAAAGAGTTAGGTGTCGCACGGTGATAGTGTGAGGTGGGCCATGTAATCACTGAGCATGTGTGTTTTCACTGCTCTTGCACTTGCTCCGCTGTAAGAATGGAGAAAATTGTAATCTAGTTGTAGTACCTCCTTTCGCCGAAAGCGTGGGACACCCAGCAGTCCTACCACCTCAGTAATAAAGACCAATGAGCCGTCAAATCACATAGACCCAGCAGTAAGTTGGACGGACGAAGCAACCATCACTCTTGCGCCAGTGATAGGTCGCGTCCGCTCTGCCTGGGCATGAATGCAACACCGATTCTTTGGAGCGGCGCTGACCGTTTCGGGCGGGAAGCGCGCGCGGGCGATGGAGGGGCTTTGGGTGGGCCAGGCTGGTCAGGAGCGGGCGTGGTAGCTGTCCGCATGTCCCTACCGGACACGCCCGGAAACGAGAGGATGCACTGACTCTCACGGCTAAAATCGTACACTACTCAACATCTCTCTATAGGAGTAGGTCGATCTGTCACTCTCTCTAACACACACATGCTGCTAAACACACACACACACACACACAGACACGCACACGCACGCACCTTGGTCCCGTTGCACCTTCTAACGTGACTTATTACACCTAGACAGAGGGAGTAGTAAGTATACGAGATACAGTGGCACACTGACTTAAGTCGAATACAAGTGCCCAAAATTTGTGTGCATGTTATAATAATGATTCACTTA
Organism: Triticum urartu; assembly: GCF_003073215.2. Lineage (NCBI taxonomy): Eukaryota > Viridiplantae > Streptophyta > Magnoliopsida > Poales > Poaceae > Triticum > Triticum urartu. The sequence continues at coordinate 496,749,920 of NC_053026.1, read as the reverse complement.
AAATAGTACGTGAGCGAACAAAGGGATCAATTGGACAATGTTCCCGAGAAGTAGCGAGATGTGTGAGGTAAGAAACACCGCTGTCGCTTTTAATTTTTCTTATTAATTTGTTTGTTTCACCCTCTGACTGGTGGGACCCAACGTACTACGTGGAGAGAGGTAAGGTGACTAAGGCTGCATTATTTCTGCACCACTATGGATAGTCTTACCACCAAAGCCACATGACATGATTATGATTGAAATCCCAATGACTCCCACACACATAAAAAACACGACATGCTTGTCACACGAATACAGGAATGTATGAAAGGTTATTTCCATCTCGTTGAACATAACAGGAGGGTTGTGTAGCTGGTTAGCCTGTTCGCTCATCAAACTTGAGGTCTTAGGTTCGATAACTACGCTCGAGCATAATTTGTGCTAGTAGGATTCTTTGACTAGTCAAAATGTTTTCTAGGGTTTGCACGCTTCACTCTCTCTCTCCAGTATATATATACACGTTGGAGCCTCTGCGCTTGTAGTTGCTCTCTTCACACTCTCTCGCCCTCTCCCGCTGGAGCCTCAGCGCTTGTAGTTGCTCTCTTCACACTCTCTCGCCCTCTCCAGATCTAAACAAGACTTCGTTGGCCTCTCTCTCCCCTCACTGCTGCTCAAAGAGCCGGCAGGATCCGTCCGCAGGGAAGGGAAGGAGGCTTAACGCTGTCGCCATCAGCGAGGGACTACCGGCGCAGCTGTTCACTTTCCACCCAACGACGGCGTGGGAGGGCCTCTGACCCCTTCTTCTTCGCCGTCGTCCCGTCGCCCACCGAACCACTCCCCAAGAACCTTAAGGTATAATTTAGTTACTCCACATGCATTGCTCTAGCTTGCATGTATACCATGAATCTAAGACGTGGTTCAAAGAGGAAAGGAGTGGGGGAAAGTAGTGGGAAAAGTTGTTTATAGCATGAATCTAGGACGTGGTTCAAAGAGGAAATGAAGGGGGAAAGTTGTATAGCATTAATCTAGGACGTGGTTCAAAGAGGAAAGGAATGGGGGAAAGTAGTGGGGAAAGTTGTATCGCATAAATCTAGGACATGGTTCAAAGAGGAAAGGAAGGGGCGAAAGTACTAGTTCAAAAAGGAAAGGACAAGGTTGTAGAGTTTGAGTAGGACTAGATTTGCTGCGCTCACATAGGGAAAGGCGTCTAAAGATAACAAAACTGGGACCAACACAAATATGCTCCTTGGTTGTTTGTTCTTTGTTGCAACAGACTGTGCATGACCACAGTACATCGGTAGATGCACATGGTGCTGGTGCGTCCACTGTCTCGTGCAACTCATTAGCTGTTGTTAATCTAAGGCCCTGTTTGGTTAAAAACTCCCTAGTCCCTACCTGCTGGGTTCCAGGGACTAAACATGGACTAGAGGTTATTA
>NC_053026.1:496730635-496747505 GCF_003073215.2 Triticum urartu | reverse complement strand
TTAAAACTCGAACGCCCCTCCAAGAGTTACCCAAAATGCAGGTTGCTACCCCGACTGGAGAAAGAAGCGTATGACGCGGCTGATCATCCACCTCATGGCCGCGATAGAGAGGCATTCCAGCCAAAAGCTCAGCCTGCACCCCGACGCCATTCAAATAAAAAGGCATGGGGAAATACGCCAGACCTGCGAGACATATTGGAGGACAAAGCAAAACGTGCAAGATCGATCTACGGATCACGAGGGCGCGCCACTATGCAGAGACGATAAACGTCACGCCGGATACAGTAAAAGTAAATCCGGCCGGGCCGAACACAGCGGGCAAGACTCATTGGAGCTGCGTCGCGATATAGCCCAGTACAGAGGTGCCGCACACCCCTTATGCTTCACAGATGAAGTAATGGATCATCAAATCCCAGAGGGTTTCAAACCCGTAAACATAGAATCATACGACGGCACGACAGATCCTGCGGTATGGATCGAGGATTTCCTCCTGCACATCCACATGGCCCGCGGTGATGACCTACACGCAATCAAATACCTCCCACTCAAACTTAAAGGACCAGCTCGGCATTGGCTCAACAGCTTGCCAGCAGAGTCCATTGGCTGTTGGGAAGATCTGGAAGCCGCATTCCTCGACGCACTTATGTGCGACCACCAGACGCCGATGACCTGAGCCACTATAATTCAGCAGCCAGAGGAATCGGCCAGGCAATTCTGGACACGGTTCCTAACAAAGAAAAATCAAATCGTCGACTGTCCGGATGCAGAGGCCCTAGCAGCTTTTTAAACACAACATCCGCGACGAGTGGCTAGCCCGGCACCTTGGTCAGGAAAAGCCGAAATCTATGGCAGCCCTCACGACACTCATGACCCGCTTTTGTGCGGGAGAAGACAGCTGGCTGGCTCGCAGTAATAACATATCAAAGAACCATGTGTACTTCGGATACCAAGGACGGCAATGGCAGGTCACGTCGCAACAAACATAAGCGCCGCATTAACAGCGACAATACCGAGGATACGACAGTCAATGCCGGATTCAAAGGCTCTAAACCCGGTCAGCGGAAAAAGCCATTTAAAAGAAGCACTCCGGGCCCGTCCAGTTTGGACCGCATACTCGATCGCTCGTGTCAAATACACGGCACCCCCGACAAGCCAGCCAACCACACCAATAGGGATTGTTGGGTATTCAAGCAGGCCGGCAAGTTAAATGCCGAAAACAAAGATAAGGGGCCACATAGCGATGACGAGGAAGAGCCCCGGCAGCCGAACACCGGAGGACAGAAGAGGTTCCCCCCACAAGTGCGGACGGTGAACATGATATACGCAACCCACATCCCCAAGAGGGAGCGGAAGCGTGCGCTCAGGGACGTATATGCGTTGGAGCCAGTCGCCCCAAAGTTCAACCCATGGTCCTCCTGTCCGATCACCTTCGATCGCAGGGACCACCCCACTAGTATCCGTCATGGCGGATTCCCGCACTGGTCCTAGACCCAATCATTGACGGATTTCACCTCACTCGAGTCCTTATGGATGGCGGCAGCAGCCTGAACCTGCTTTACCAGGACACAGTGCGCAAAATGGGTATAGACCCCTCAAGGATCAAACCCACAAAAACGACCTTTAAAGGCGTCATACCAGGTGTAGAGGCCCATTGCACAGGCTCAGTCACACTGGAAGTGGTCTTCGGATCCCCGGATAACTTCCGAAGCGAAGAGTTAATCTTCGATATAGTCCCGTTCCGCAGTGGTTATCATGCACTGCTCGGGCGAACCGCATTTGCGAGATTCAATGCGGTACCGCATTATGCATACCTCAAGCTCAAGATGCCAGGACCTCAGGGGGTCATTACAGTTAACGGAAACACAGAGTGCTCTCTCCTGAACGGAGGAGCACACTGCGGCCCTCGCAGCGGAAGCGCAAAGCAGCCTCTTAAGGCAATCCACTAGTTCGGCGTTTAAGGACCCAAACACCTTCAAGCGCGCCCGGAGTAATCGCAACAGGACCGCTGCACGTTCCGAGCTTACGCATTAAAAATACCATGGGCACAGGCGGGGAGGGGCATGACTACGGCACGCCCCAAGACGCGGCTTAAACCGCACTAGGGGCTTCCCGTTTGTTATTTTTTTCTTTTCAGGACTTTAATCTCTGGAAACCCGGTCCGGCAGCATGATTGCCGAACATATGATGCAGCAACCAAGAAGGCAGAAAGCTACGTCACACCACGGAACTCCCAGGTGGATTACGATAACGAGTGTAATACTTGCCTTAATACTATTCTTCAGCTCGCCCTTGGAGGGGACATAGTCCTACTTTTTGCTTATTGCACTGCATGTATCATTCTGCTTTAACGCACCTTTTTGAATAAACAATGCATAGCTTAGTCTTTTTGCATTTTCTTTTATATATAGTGTTCATTAATGACACCTTGCAACCGTACACTTTGGTACGGCCAATACACCAGGGGCTTAAGTACCCCACAATATGGTGTGAGAAGTCCGAACACTTTCACAAGTGCGGCACCCCGAACTTATAGCATTATATGCATCAGCTCCGAATCATGTCTTTGGTCAATAGTTGGGTTTGCCCGGCTCCCATGTTTTGGTACCTTACGTTCCGCTATATCGGCTAAGGTAGCACTGGGAGAACTACTGCGATTGTGCCCCGGTTCTGCTGGGCTAAGCACCTCAGTAGAGAAAGCTAAAACTGACTGTCATGATAAGGCGAGAGACTGGTCGCTGTTCGAGAGGTTTCGAGTCCCTAAAGGCTTATGCCGCTTAGAGCGAGGAGTCGGCCCTGTCCGGCTTAAGGCGTGTATCGCGCCCCGAATTCGGCCTTCCGAATACTAGGGGCTTCGCCGAAATTTAAAATTATAGAATTCTATGGCTAAGTGAGAGTGATAACGCATTATAGTCTGATTGCCTTGTTCGTTGTGCTGAGCACCTCCCTCGAAGGACCCAACAATGGGAACAAGAGTGCTCAGGTTTATCCCGAACACCCCAGCACTCGTGGCGTGGGGGCAGAAGCCGACGACTAGCCATCTCTCAGATTTGATAAACAGCCGAACAGAAGGTAATATTTTAAATTCAAACAAGCGTTGCATAGCGCATATGAACAAGTTTTCATAATACAGGATTACACGAGCGAGTTCACTCAAATATATATCTTTCGTACACTCGTCCGCTACGAGACGAGCACCCTTCAGGACACCCTCATAGTACATCTCGGGGTGGCGATGCTCCTTGCCCTCCGGCGGCCCTTCCTTGATCAGCTTCACGGCGTCCAGCTTGGCCCATTACCTTCACACGGGCGAAAGCCCGGCGTGCACCTTCGATGCAAACGGACCGCTTGATAACTTCCAGCCGTGGGCAGGCATCCACAAGCCGCCTCACCAAGCTGAAGTAGCTGTTGGGAAGGGCGTCGCCAGGCCACATCCGGACTATAAAGCCCTTCATGGCCTGTTCGGCCGCCTTGTGTAGCTCGACCAGCTGCTTTAGCTGGTCGCTCATAGGCACCGGGTGTTCGGTCCCAGTATATTGGGCCCAGAACAACTTCTCCGTTGAGCTTCCCTCCTCGGCCTGGTAAAATGTGCGGCATCCGACACGCTGCGGGGCAAATCTGCGAATGCTCCTGGAGAGCTCCGGATTCGGGTAAGTAACAAGTAATTTACTTTCACATGCTTGCTTTGCATATAGAATGCCTTACCCGCCGCTATCTTCTTCATCGCATCAATCTCCTGGAGGGCCTTTTGGGCTTCGGCCTTGGCACTCTTTGCGCTCTCGAGGGCCGCGGCAAGCTCAGGACTCTCGCATCTTCAAGTCAAGCTCCAACGCCTCGTGCTTCGTCACGAGAGCGTGGAGCTCTTGCTGCACCTCGCCCACCCGTGCCTCATGCCTTTCCCGCTCGGTGCGCTCCTTGGCCGCTTTGTTTTCGGCCTCGGATAGCGCTTGCTTCAGGGTCGCCACCTCGGTCGTGGCCCCTGGCAAATTTACGATGATCCTGTCATTTTGCAATCGCATTCTTTTTATACATATCCATAGACTAGGTACTACTTACCTTTGTTCTCCTCGAGCTGCCTCTTGGCAAGGCCGAGCTCGTCCTTGGACCCTTTAAGGTCCTGCTTCAGTGCGGCGACCTCCGCAGTCAGTGCGGCAGATGCCAGCAGCGAAGCCTGCATACGCATATTGACATACTTATATTAGACTCCTGCGATATTGTTTGATCCTCTGTTCGGCTTTTCTTTGTGAACACCGAACAGAGCATCAGGGGCTACTGTCTATGCGGTAATATTTTTCCTATATTTCAAAAACTTACCTCAAAGCCTGTTAGAAGGCTGGCACAGGCTTCAGTCAGTCCGCTCTTGGCGGACTGAACCTTCTGGACCACCGCACTCATAATAGTGCGGTGCTCTTCGTCGATGGAAGCGCTGCGAAGCGCTCCCAGCAGATTGTCCGGTGCCTCTGGATGGGCAGAGGTCACCGGCACAGGCGTCTTGCCCCTCTTGGAAGGAGGCCGCCTGCCCGAGTCCGGAACCACTGGAGGTTCCGGCGGTGTTCGGCTGAGGGCCGAACTCGGAGCCCTCGGGGGCTTTGCTCCCCCTGCTCCCGGAGTCCGGAAGGTCGCTTTGAGGCGCCTCCGGGACTGTCTCCCCTCGACCCAGTGCCTCTTGAGACAACACCTCGGCGTTGTCCGTAGGGCAAGGGGAGGTGGCGGTCGGAAGTGGATCGCTATCCATATCCGACGAGCCCAGGAGCCGTCCGACGAGGATACGTCGATACGGGTTCGGGGCGGTCTGCACAATCATAATTCGGCGTTAGGAGAAGCAGTGCGACAAAGGAATGCTATGAGTTACTCTGGTATCCGAATACTTACGACTTCGCCAGGGGCTTGGCCCTGAGCAGCCACTCGTCTTCGCCTTCGGCGGCGGTGGTGGAGTAGTCCGGAAGGAGAGTCCTTCCCTTCTTGGACCCTTCGGCCCCCCAGTAGGGGCGGCCTTCCTTTTCTTGTCTCCCCCGACTGGAGGGGGAACATCTTCATCTTCCTCCTCGTCTTCGGGGGAGGAGTGCGTCGCGGAGTTATCGGACGATGAGTCCGATAACACCTGGCGCCGGGAGCTCTTTCGGGTTCCCTTGGCCTTCTTGGTCTTCTCCGGCACCTTGTAAGGAGCCGGAGTCAGCATCTCCGTCAGGAGAGCGTCCGCAGTGTCTTCGGGCAGAGGGGCCGGACAGTTAATCTGCCCCGACGTCTCCACCCAGTCCTGTCAAAGGCATGGAGATCAGACCCCGCACATGGTTAAGCTAGGGGAAATAAATATCCTACCGGATGTATAGAACTCACCGAATGCGCTCGGCGCTTCGCGCTTAGCCCGCGGTCCTCGGTGAGAGAGGGAGGGACCTCGGCGCCCTTGAACAGCACCTTCCAGACGTCCTTGTGCATGTCGAAGAGCTCGCTCAGAGTCTGGTGCTGGGCCGGGTCGAACTCCCACAAGTTGAAAGTCCCGTTGTTGGCACGGGAGGATCCGCGGATGAGCATGACCTGGACTATGTTGACAAGCTTGAGCTTCTTGCCGGCCATATTCCGGATACATTTCTGGAGTCCGTCCAGCTCTACCGATGAACCCCAGGACAGCCCTTCTCTTTCCAGGAGGTGAGCCGCTGGGGATTCCGGATCGAAACTTGGGGGCAGCCACCCATTTGGCGTCGCGCGGCTCGGTGATGTAGAACCACGCCGATTGCCACCCCTTTATGGTCTCCACGAAGGAGCCTTCAAGCCATATAACGTTGGGCATCTTGCCCACCATGGCTCCGCCGCATTCTGCTTGTTGGCCGCCCACCACCTTCGGCTTGATATTGAAGGTCTTTAACCACAGGCCGAAGTGGGGCCGGATGCGGAGGAAAGCCTCACACACGACGATGAACGCCGAAATGTTGAGGACGAAGTTCGGGGCCAGATCATGGAAGTCCAGCCCGTAGTAGAACATGAGACCAGAACGAATGGATGGAGGGGAAACCCCAGTCCGCGGAGGAAGTGGTGGAGGAAAACTACCCTCTCGTGAGGTTCAGGGGTAGGAACGATCTGCCCCGCAGCGGGCAGCCGATGCGCGATATTCGCGGCCAAGTATCCGGCTCCGCGCAGCTTCTTGATGTGTCCCTCCGTAACGGAGGAAGCCATCCATTTGCCTCCCGCTCCGGACATGATTGGAGAAGGTTGAGGGGAAGGATGTGGGCTTGGGCGTTGGAGCTCGAGTGCGCAAGAGTGGATGAGCAAGGAGGAAGAAGGCGTGGGTAGAAAAAGGTTAAACCTTGTCCCTTTATAAGGGCGGCCGAAACTATGCGCCCCCACTAGCCTGGTAAAACTCGCTTATCCCCCAAGCACCGTAATCGATGGCGCGGTTGGGTTACCCACGCCCGTATTGATGAGAATCCCGTAATAAGGGGGACACGATCTCTGCTTTGACAAGACGTGTCAAAAAACTGCCTCGCGTTATGTGCGGGGCTAGTTAAAGGAAACGGTTCGAATAATCACCGGGCCATGGCTTAATGTCATGTTGCCAAAACGTGTCAGCAGATTAGATTTGTGGAAATATTATTCTCTCTACGGAGTTATGTGGAACTTTTTTGCAGGGTCGGACACTATCCTTTTATTTGAACTCTTCTGTGGTATATCCGGAGGAGGAACCCGCCTTGCAATGCCGAAGACAACACTGCGCGCCGGACTCATCGTCATTGAAGCCTGGTTCAGGGGCTACTGAGGGAGTCCTGGATTAGGGGGTCTCCGGACAGCCGGACTATATCCTTTGGCCGGACTGTTGGACTATGAAGATACAAGATTGAAGACTTCGTCTCGTGTCCGGATGGGACTCTACTTGGCGTGGAAGGCAAGCTAGGCAGTACGGATATGGATATCTCCTCCTTTGTAACCGACCTTGTGTAACCCTAACCCTCTCCGGTGTCTATATAAACCGGAGGGTTTTAGTCCGTAGGACAACAACAATCATACCATAGGCTAGCTTCTAGGGTTTAGCCTCTCCGATCTCGTGGTAGATCAACTCTTGTAATACCCATATCATCAAGAATAAATCAAGCAGGACGTAGGGTTTTACCTCCATCAAGAGGGCCCGAACCTGGGTAAAACATCGTGTCCCCTGCCTCCTGTTACCATCCGCCTTAGACGCACAGTTCGGGACCCCCTACCCGAGATCCGCCGGTTTTGACACCGACAAGGATCCTGGGGTTCCGCTGGTTAGCGAGCTCCTGCGGCTCCCACTGGTAAACAGGCTCCTGATATGGTTCAGGTGATGGCTCTAGCTCATGAACCGGGGATCGCCTCCACTTCCAGTATGCATAAATGTCCTCGGGCATGATGAGGTACATGCCTGAATGAATATTAAACAAAGAAGGTGCATGCAAGGTAATAATCTGACAAGTCTTTTCACTAAATACCAGGTTATAAATGAGTCTCTTTTCCTTATTATAGCGAATAAAATCATGTGCTACCATACTATTATAGTCTAGGTAAATAGTGGGTAGCACCTTCTCCTCTTTCTCATCATGCCTAATAGGTATCTCAAAACGTCTAGCAAGGCGGGAAGCATAAATACCTCCAAAGGTAGGACCCTTAGTACGGTTTAAACTCAACCGTCTAGCAACCATAACGCCTAAACTGAAAGTTCTATCACGAAGTAAATCATGGCGCAAAATGGCAAGGTCAGGAGCACTAAGGCCTCCACTATCCCCGCGACCAATCAAACATCTCCCCACAAATAATGAGTAATAGCGCAAAATAGGAAAATTTAAACTAGACACTCTCGCTTCCGACACCTTTCTCCTTTCCCCTATGGTAGTTGCATCAATAAAATATTCCTATTCTCTAGGACGAGGTTCCTCGACGCTGCCCTCAAAAGGTAACTTGCAAACCTCACAAAAATTATAAAGCGGCATCTCCTTATACTCATCATACAAGTAAAAATCTACCATGGGTGGTGATCTCCTAGCATGAAAATGAAAATTTTGCACGACACTATTTGTGAGTAGGAGGTACTGATCACACTGGTCGTGGAGGAAGTCGGTGATGCCTGCATTCTCAGCCAAATAATAGAAATCCTCATAAATTCCGGCCGCCTCCAAGAATGCATCACATGGCCATTCACACGGCCGAACCTCCGCGGTGCGAGGAAGATTGTACTTGGGCTTCTCCTTCTCCTCATTTTCTTTTTCCTTCGAACCCCGGCTCGAAGAGCCCCTCAACAATCTCCTCATCATTTTATTCCTTTGAAAATTTCTAAAAAATTTAGTGACTCCAAATAAAAGTGAACTAAACTCAACAAAATTGATAGAAACTACTCCTACAAGTGTCTAGAGGCTATATCATGCATCAAAACTACTTTGGACCATATAAATTTGACGTGCAAGCTCAAGAACGAGGTCACCACAGCAGCAAAAAATTGCAATAAATAAAGCACTAGAACAAAAACTAATTGGACCATTAGAGGAGTCACACACTGAAAAACAATCCCCCAAAGCAGTTTTGCAAATGGAGCTTTGAGCAAGGAGATCGAAAATGGCAGCAAAATGAGTAAGAACCCGAGTTTGAGCTATGGGATGATTTTTTTCTAGAGGAAGACGAAGTGAATGGGTGCTGTAATAAGAGGAGAGGACCCACGTGGGACCCACAAGATTGGGGGGGCGCGCCCTCCACCCTTGTGATCCACTAGTGCATCCCCTGTTTGTTGCCAGTGCCAGAAATTCTCAAATATTCTATAAAAAATCATACTAAATTTTCAACGCATTTGGAGAACTTTTATTTTTGGGACATTTTTTATTTCATGGATAGTTTAGGAAATAGACAGAAACTACTATTTTTGCTTTATTTATTCTAAATAACAGAAAGTAAAAGGTGGGTACAGAAAGTTGTGCCTTCTAAATCCATCCATCTCATGCTCATCAAAAGGATTCCATTAACAAGGTTGATCAAGTCTTATTAACAAACTTCTTCTGAATGACATGAAACCGGAGAGCTTTGAAATAACACTAGGTTACCTCAACGGGGATATGCATGTCCCTAAAAATAAGAATATTATATATCTTTTTGACAGTGGGAAGAGGGAATTCAAAACCTCCAATAGTAATAGTTGAAATTTTTCCAATAGAATTGATGCTATGAACTTGAGGTTGTTTCTTTGGAAAGTGTACCGTATGCTCATTACCATTAACATGAAAAGTGACATTTCCTTTGTTGCAATCAATAACAGCCCCTGCAGTATTCAAAAATGGTCTACCAAGGATAATCGACATAATGTCGTCCTCGGGAATATCAAGAATAACAAAGTCCGTTAAGATAGTAACGTTTGCAACCACAACAGGCACATCCTCACAAATACCAATGGGTATAGCTATTGATTTATCAGCCATTGATACATCCATTTTGCATCATGTTTTCCTTACTATTTATTTATGATGTTTTTATGCATAATAATGCTTTTTGGAGTAATTCTAATGCCTTTTCTCTCATAATATGCAAGGTACACACAAAGAGGGAGAATTCCGGCAGCTGGAAATCTGGACCTGGAAAAGCTACGTCAGGCTACCTATTCTGCACAACTCCAAACAAGCTGAAACTTTACGAAGAATTTTTATGGAATATATGAAGAATATTGGAGCAAATAAGTACCAGAGGGGGCCCACCAGGTGGGCACAACCCACCTGGCGTGCCAGGGAGCCCAGCGCGCCCTGGTGGGTTGTGCTCACCCAGGCCCACCTCCGGTGCCCATCTTCTGGTATATAAGTCATTTTGACCTAGAAAAAAAATAAGGAGAGGACTTTCGGGACGGAGCGCCGCCGTCTCGAGGCGGAACTTGGGCAGGAGCACTTTTGCCCTCCGGCGGAGCGATTCCGCCGGGAACTTCCCTCCCGGAGGGGGAAATCATCGTCATCATCATCACCAACAACTCTCCCATCTTGGGGAGGGCAATCTCCATCAACATCTTCAACAGCACCATCTCATCTCAAACCCTAGTTCATCTCTTGTGTTCAATCTTGTTACCGGAACTATAGATTGGTGCTTGTGGGTGACTAGTAGTGTTGATTACATCTTGTAGTTGATTACTATATGGTTTATTTGGTGGAAGATTATATGTTCAGATCCATTATGCTATTTAATACCCCTCTGATCTTGAGCATGTTTATCACTTGTGAGTAGTTACTTTTGTTCTTGAGGTCACAGGAGAAATCATGTTGCAAGTAATCATGTGAACTTGATATGTGTTCGATATTTTGATAGTATGTATGTTGTGATTCCCTTAGTGGTGTCATGTGAACGTCGACTACATGACACTTCACCATATTTGGGCCTAAGGGAATGCATTGTGGAGTAGTTATTAGATGATGGGTTGCGAGAGTGACAGAAGCTTAAACCCTAGTTTATGCGCTATTCCGTAAGGGACCGATTGGATCCAAAAGTTTAATGCTATGGTTAGGATTTATCCTTAATACTTTTCTCGTAGTTGTGGATGCTTGCGAGGGGGTTAATCATAAGTAGGAGGTTTGTTCAAGTAAGAACAACACCTAAGCACCGGTCCACCCACATATCAAATTATCAAAGTAGCGAACACGAATCGAATCAACATGATGAAAGTGACTAGATGAAATTCCCGTGTACCCTCAAGAACGCTTTGCTTATTATAAGAGACCGTTTGGCCTCCTTTGCCTCAAAAGGATTGGGCTACCTTGCTGCACTTTTGTTACTATTATCATTACTTGCTCGTTACAAAATATCTTGCTATCAAACTACTCTGTTACTTACAATTTCAGCACTTGCAGACATTACCTTGCTGAAAACCACTTGTCATTTCCTTCTGCTCCTCGTTGGGTTCGACACTCTTACTTATCGAAAAGAGCTACAATTGATCCCCTATACTTGTGGGTCATCAAGGCTATTTTCTGCGGCCGTTGCCGGAGTGAAGCGCCTTGGTAAGGAAACATTTATATAGTGTGCTGAAATTTATTGTCACTTGTTACTATGGAAAACAATCCTTTGAGGGGTTTGTTCGGGGTATCTTCACCTCGTCCGAACCACAATTAGCTACCCCTCAACCTACTGCACCTACTGAAAATATTGAATATGAAATTCCTTCGGGTATGATAGAACAACTGCTAGCTAATCCTTATGCAGGAGATGGAACCGAACATCCTGATATGCACTTGATATATGTAGAACAAATTTGTGGATTGTTTAAGCTTGCAGGTTTACCCGGAGATGAAGTTATGAAGAAGGTTTTCCCTTTATCTTTGAAGGGAAAAGCATTGGCATGGTATAGGCTATGCGATGATATTGGATCTTGGAATTGGAATCGATTGAAATTGGAGTTCCACCAAAAAAATTATCCTATGCATCTAGTTCATCGTGATCGGAATTACATATATAATTTTTGGCCTCGTGAAGGAGAAAGTATCGCTCTAGCTTGGGGGAGGCTTAAGTCAATGTTATATTCATGCCCCAATCATGAGCTCTCAAGAGAAATTATTATTCAGAATTTTTATGCTCGGCTTTCTCGTGATGATCAATCCATGCTTGATACTTCTTGTACTGGTTCTTTTATGAAGAAGACTATTGAATTCCGGTGGGATCTTTTGGAAAGAATTAAATGCAACTCTGAAGATTGGGAACTCGACGAAGGTAAAGAGTCAGGTATTAAGCATTAAGTATGATTGTGTTAAATCTTTTATGAATACCGATGCTTTTCAAAAGTTTAGCACTAAATATGGACTTGACTCTGAGATAGTAGCCTCCTTTTGTGAATCATTTGCTACTCATGTTGATCTCCCTAAAGAGAAGTGGTTTAAATATCACCCACCTATTAAAGAAGAAATTAAAGAACCGGTAACTAAAGAAGAAACTATACTTTATAATGTTGATCCAGTTGTTCCTACTGCTTATATTGAGAAACCACCTTTCCCTGTTAGGATAAAGGAACATGCTAAAGTTTCAACTATGTCAACAAAAGTTATATTAGAACACCTAAACCTGATGAACAAATTAAAGTAGAACCTAGTGTTGCTATGGTTAAGGATCTCTTGGAAGAAAATATAGATGGGCATGTTATTTACTTCTGTGAAGAAGCTGCTAGAATTGCCAAACCTGATAAAAAGGATAAACATAGACCTGTTGTTGGCATGCCTGTTGTCTCAGTTAAAATAGGAGATCACTGTTATCATGGTTTATGTGACATAGGTGCTAGCGTGAGTGCTATTCCTTACACCTTATATCAAGAAATTATGAATGACATAGCACCCGCAGAGATAGAAGACATAGATGTTACTATTAAACTTGCTAATAGAGACACTATATCACCAATTGGGATTGTTAGAGATGTTGAAGTCTTGTGTGGGAAAATAAAATACCCTACTGATTTTCTTGTTCTTGGTTCCCCACAAGATGACTTTTGTCCCATTATCTTTGGTAGACCTTTCTTGAACACCGTTAATGCTAAAATAGATTGTGAGAAACAAACTGTCGGTGTTAGCTTTGGTGATGAGTCTCATGAGTTTAATTTTTCCAAGTTTAGTAGAAAGCTTCATGAAAAAGAATTGCCTAGTAAGGATGAAATAATTGGTCTTGCTTCTATTGTTGTGCCTCCTACTGATCCTCTAGAACAATATCTGCTAGACCATGAAAATGATTTACATATGCATGAAAGAAATGAAATAGATAAGATTTTCTTTGAACAACGTCCTCTGCTTAAACACAATTTGCCTATTGAAACTCTAGGAGGTCCTCCTCCACCTAAAGGTGATCCTGTGTTTGAATTAAAACAATTGCCAGACACTTTGAAATATGCTTATCTTGATGAAAAGAAGATATATCATGTTATTATTAGTGCTAACCTTTCAGAACATGAAGAAGAAAGATTATTGAAAGTTCTAAGGAAGCACCGAGCTACTATTGGATATACTCTTGATGATTTAAAGGGCATTAGTCCCACTCTATGTCAGCACAAAATTAATATGGAACCTGATGCTAAACCCGTTGTTGATCACCAACGTCGGTTAAATCCGAAGATGAAAGAAGTGGTAAGAACGGAAATATTAAAACTTCTAGAAGCAGGTATAATCTATCTATAGCTGATAGTAGATGGGTAAGTCCTGTTCATTGTGTCCCTAAGAAGGGAGGTATTACTGTTGTTCCTAATGATAAGAATGAACTTATTCCACAAAGAATTGTTACAGGCTATAGAATGGTAATTGATTTTAGAAAATTAAACAAAGCAACTAGAAAAGATCATTACCCTCTACCTTTTATTGATCAAATGCTAGAAAGATTATCTAAGCACACACATTTTTTCTCCTTGATGGATACTCTGGTTTTTCACAAATACCTGTTTCTCAACCTGATCAAGAAAAGACCACTTACTTGTCCCTTTGGAACTTATGCTTATAGACGTATGCCTTTTGGTTTATGCAATGCACCTGCTACCTTTCAAAGATGTATGACTGCTATATTCTCTGACTTTTGTGAAAAGATTGTTGAGGTTTTCATGGATGACTTCTCTATTTATGGGAAGTCTTTTGATGATTGTTTAAGCAATCTTGATCGAGTTTTGCAGAGATGTGAACAAACAAATTGTCTTGAATTGGGAGAAGTGCCACTTTATGGTTAATGAAGGTATTGTCTTGGGTCATAAAATTTCTGAAAAGAGGTATTGAAGTGGACAAAGCTAAGGTTGATGCAATTGAGAAAATGCCATGTCCTAAAGATATAAAGGTATTCGTAGTTTCTTAGGTCATGCTGGTTTCTATAGGAGATTTATCAAAGACTTTTCTAAAATTTCTAGGCCTCTTACAAATCTTTTGCAAAAGGATGTTCCTTTTGTTTTTGATGATGATTGTTTAGAAGCCTTCGAAACACTCAAGAAAGCCTTAATTTCTGCACCTATTTCAACCACCTGATTGGAACTTGCCTTTTGAAATTATGTGTGATGCTAGTGATTATGCTGTTGGTGCTGTTCTAGGACAAAGAGTTGATAAGAAACTGAATGTTATTCATTATGCTAGTAAAACTCTAGATAGTGCTCAACGAAATTATGCTACTACTAAAAAGAATTTCTAGTAGTGGTGTTTGCTTGTGATAAATTTAGATCTTACATTGTTGATTCAAAAGTAATTGTTCACACCGATCATGCTGCTATAAAATATCTTATGGAAAAGAAAGATGCTAAACCTAGACTTATTCGATGGGTTCTCTTGCTACAAGAATTTGATTTACATATCATTGATAGAAAAGGAGCTGAGAACCCCGTAGCTGATAACTTGTCTAGGCTTGAAAATGTGCTTGATGACCCACTACCTATTGATGATAGTTTTCCTGATGAGCAGTTAGCTGCAATAAATGTTGCTCATAACACTCCTTGGTATGCTGACTATGCTAATTACATTGTTGCTAAATATTTACCACCTAGCTTTACATACCAACAAAAGAAAAAATTCTTCTATGATTTAAGACATTACTTTTGGGATGACCCACATCTTTATAAAGAAGGAGTAGATGGTATTATTAGACGTTGTGTACCTGAGCATGAACAGGGACAAATCCTACGGAAATGTCACTCCGAAGCTTATGGAGGGCATCATGCTGAGATAGAACTGCTCACAAGGTATTGCAATCTGGATTTTATTGGCCTACTCTCTTCAAGGATGCCCGTAAGTTCGTCTTATCTTGTGATGAATGCCAAAGAATAGGTAATATCGGTAAGCGTCAAGAAATGCCTATGAATTATTCACTTGCTGTTTGAACCATTTGATGTTTGGGGATTTGATTACATGGGACCTTTTCCTTCCTCTAATGGGTATACACATATTTTGGTTGCTGTTGATTATGTTACTAAGTGGTAGAAGCTATTCCAACTAGTAGTGCTGATCACAACACCTCTATTAAAATGCTTAAGGAAGTTATTTTCCCAAGGTTTGGAGTCCCTAGATATTTAATGACTGATGGTGGTTCACACTTTATTCATGGTGCTTTCCGTAAAATGCTTGCCAAGTATGATGTTAACCATAGAATTGCATCACCTTATCATCCTCTCTAGTGGTCAAGTTGAACTTAGCAATAGAGAAATAAAATTAATTTTGCAAAAGACTGTCAATAGGTCCAGGAAGAATTGGTCTAAGAAATTAGATGATGCACTTTGGGCTTATAGAACAGCATATAAAAATCCTATGGGTATGTCTCCTTATAAAATGGTTTATGGAAAAGCTTGTCATTTGCCTCTTGAGTTAGAACATAAAGCATATTGGGCAATCAAAGAACTCAACTATGATTTCAAACTTGCTGGTGAAAAGAGGTTATTTGATATTAGCTCATTAGATGAATGGAGAACCCAAGCTTATGAAAATGCCAAGTTATTTAAAGAAAAAGTTAAAAGATGGCATGATAAAAGAATCCAAAAGCGTGAGTTTAAAGTTGGAGAATATGTTCTTTTGTACAACTCTCGTTTCAGATTCTTTGCAGGAAAACTCCTCTCCAAATGGGAAGGACCCTATGTTATCGAGGAGGTTTATTCGGTCTGGAGCTATCAAAATAAATAATGCCGAAGGTACTAACCCGAAGGTTGTTAATGGGCAACGAATAAAACATTATATCTCAGGTACGCCCATTAATGTTGAAAGTAATATTATCCAAACTTTGACGGAAGAACACATAAAAGAGTCTCTCGGAACACTCCAGAATCGTGAAAATAAGGAGGTACGTGATACGGTAAGTAAACGGACTCCGAAAAATCCGCAAAAATATTTTTTTGTCAGTTTTGGAATATTTAGAAAAATTAGGAAAATAAGAAACACCAGGAAGCGTACCCTGGTGGGCACAAGACACCAGGGCGCGCCCAGGTGGGTTGTGCCCACCTCGTACCTTCCGGACTCCGTTTTTCTACGTTTGCTTGTTTCCCAAGATAAAAAAATCTTTATATACCCCCCGAACTATTGACCACCGTATCACAGAGAAATCTTCTGTTTTCTTCTCTTGTTGTTTTCCTGATAGATCTGAAATATGTCATCCCAAGCTCTGAGGGTGAGAGCTATGTTATTGATTTTGTTGCAAACCCCAAGTCCTATGGGGATGTGGAGCATTATGGCTGGACCTGGAGGAAGAGGAAGACTATTATCCTTGAGAGAAGGAGGAGACGAGCTCAGATGAGGACGAAACCCCGTTGCCTCAACCTGGGGACATGTGATATGTCTCCAACGTATCTACTTTTCCTAACACTTTTCCTCTTGTTTTGGACTCTAATTTGCATGATTTGAATGAAACTAACCCCGGACTGACGCTGTTTTCAGCAGAACTACCATGGTGTTGTTTTTGTGCAGAAATAAAAGTTCTCGGAATGGAATGAAACTTTGCGAGGAATTTTTATATAATATATAAGAATTTCTGGAGCCAAGACCTACCGAAGGGGGCACCTGGGTGGGCACAACCCACCAGGGCGCGCCCCCCTCACCAGGCGCCCAGGTGGGTTGTCCCCACCTGGTGGCCCCGCAGACCCTGAAACCGACGCTATAAAATCCTATTTTTCCAGAAAAAATCAGGGAGAAAGAATTATCGTGATCCACGAGACGGAGCCGCCGTCACCTCCTGTTCTTCATCGGGAGGCCAGATCTGGAGTCCGTTTGGGGCTCCGGAGAGGGGGATCTTCGTTCTTCGTCATCACCAACCCTTCTCCATCGCCAATTCCATGATGCTCCCCACCGGGAGTGAGTAATTCCTTCGTAGGCTCGCTGGTCGGTGAGGAGTTGGATGAGATTCATCATGTAATCGAGTTAGTTTTGTTAGGGCTTGATCCCTAGTATCCACTATGTTCTTAGATTGATGTTGCTATGACTTTGCT
>NC_053026.1:496717928-496729635 GCF_003073215.2 Triticum urartu | reverse complement strand
GAGAGATCCGATTTTCGTTTTAGTTTAACTTTTTCGCTCGTTTATCGGAATCAGGCGATTCAAGCGCCTAGGGATTCGTCTCGAAACCCTCTATCCGTTTAACCAACTTAAACAAGATTTTGCTACTGTAAAATTTTGCCCTAGATCCAGATTACTAGAACGAAGTTGTTTTCTTTCGCCGTTTGTCTTTCGTTGCTTCGTTCGATTTGATTCTTTTGCCAACCGGAGTTCTTAAGTTGAACCTTCTGGTTAGATCTCTTATTTGAGTTTTACCTGTGCATTAGATGAGTACTTATTGTATGCTCGTTGTTTGTTTGTTTGCGATAGAGTATCCGGAGTGCGCCGCCTGTTACTTCGAATCGCTAGGTTTCCCGGATCATCAGCAAGGCAAGTAACACTTTGATCATACCTTCTTACTACCCAGTTTTATTGCATTAGATCAATCCACACACATTGCATGATTAGGATCTAATTAAATTGTGGGATGGGAAGTAGATGAGGTAGTACCTATTACCAGTTTATTTTCAAACCTTTGGGAGTTACTTCTACGTTTGCTTATCATGCCATGCTATGCTAGTAGACGTGGATTGGGTGAGTGAAATCCATTGACAGATGTGAGATTGTTAATTAATGGTTTATCTAAGGTGGCAACTTAAACACACATCTGGGTGGATTGAGGCACCTGGGTATTCCAGGACTTGCCTGTTTTCTTTTGGACCGCCACCCAGGCTCAAAGGGATCATAAGACTATTCATACTAGAAACTTCCGTGTGCAGCCACAAGCTATTATGGGCTCTAGCATAGTTGACTAAGTTGTGCGAACTCTTACAGTGGTAGACTAGCAGATGTAGGGGATGTAGGTGGTACGGTCTACCCGATCGTAAGGTGCTAGCGCTTCTGAAAGACTATGTCTCGGTCATCCGTCTTCTCAAACACCATGTAGTGCGAGAAACCAAACGGAGGCGATCGAGTCTTGTGGGGAAAAGTGCGCAAACCTCTACAGAGTGTAACAAACTAATCATGATTAGCCGTGTCCCCGGTTATGGACATCTTGAGTATCTAGTACTGGATTATCATGTGAATCTCAACATGTTACTCTAAATTAATTTTGTTGGGTTATGTTTAATGATGATGCTTAATTGGGATTGAGAATGCTGTCAACCATTCTCAATGTTTAACAACTACATGATAGTTAAATAAATTTATTCCTTTGAAGTAGGGAAAAATTGGCTTTACGCAAAACTGTAACCATAGAGCTTTCCACCAGCCAAATATGCATATAGTATAGCTGTTTCATTCCATTACTCTCTATGTGTTACCTTGCCAGCATATTCCATGTGCTGACCCTTTTCGGGCTGCAACGTTAATGTTGCAGACTTTTCAGACGACGATTAAGGAGTTTTAGGTCGTGGTTCTATACTCAGTGATGCCGTTGGAGTTGATGGACTCACTTATCTTCCAAGCCTTCCGCTGTTATCGTTATTAGATGGCCTTAAGCCATATTTATTGTAATAAGTTCTCTTTTGAGACACTCGATGTAATAAGTGTGTGATTGCTACTCTGCTATAAATCCTCCGAGTACTGTGTGGTGTCAGCATTACTGATCCAGGGATGACACCGGAGCACAGAGATGCAGACGTTTGAGGTCTGGTCGCTACTTTCTTCGTATTTATTATATATTCCAAAATAATTCTCCGTTGATTTCAGGTCATTTCGAGAACTTTTATTTCTGCACAAAAATAACACCATGGCAATTCTGCTGAAAACAGCGTCAGTCCGGGTTAGTTCCATTCAAATCATGCAAGTTAGAGTCCAAAACAAGGGCAAAAGTGTTTGGAAAAGTAGATACGACGGAGACGTATCAACTCCCCCAAGCTTAAACCTTTGCTTGTCCTCAAGCAATTCAGTTGATAAACTGAAAGTGATAAAGAAAAACTTTTACAAACTCTGTTTGCTCTTGTTGTTGTAAATATGTAAAGCCAACATTCAAGTTTTCAGCAAAGATTATGAACTAACCATATTCACAATAACATTTAGGTCTCATGTTTACTCATATCAATGGCATAATCAACTAGCGAGCAATAATAATAAATCTCGGATGACAACACTTTCTCAAAACAATCATGATATGATATAACAAGATGGTATCTCGCTAGCCCTTTCTGAGACCGCAAAACATAAATGCAGAGCACCTTTAAAGATCAAGGACTGACTAGACATTGTAATTCATGGTAAAAGAGATCCAGTCAAGTCATACTCAATGTAAACTAACAGTAATGATGCAAATGACAGCGGTGCTCTCCAACTGGTGCTTTTTAATAAGAGGATGATGACTCAACATAAAAGTAAATAGATAGGCCCTTCGCAGAGGGAAGCAGGATTTGTAGAGGTGCCAGAGCTCGGTTTTGAAATAGATATGAATAATATTTTGAGCGGTATACTTTCATTGTCAACATAACAACCGAGAGATGGCGATATCTTCCATGCTACACACATTATAGGCGGTTCCCAAACAGAATGGTAAAGTTTATACTCCCCCTCCACCAACAAGCATCAATCCATGGCTTGCTCGAAACAACGAGTGCCTCCAACTAACAAGAGTCCGGGGGAGTTTTGTTTGCAGTTATTTTGATTTGATTTGCATAAAGCATGGTACTGGGCATCCCCGTGACCAGCCATTTTCTCGTGAGTGAGGAGCGGAGTCCACTCCTCTTGAGAATAACCCGCCCAACATGGAAGTTACGAACAACCCTAGTTGATACATGAGCTATTTGAGCATACAAAATAGAATGTTTATTTGAAGGTTTAGAGTTTGGCACATACAAATTTACTTGGAATGGCAGGTAGATACCGTATATAGGTAGGTATTTTAGACTCATATGGAATAACTTTGAGGTTTATGGAATTGGATGCACAAGCAGTATTCCCGCTTAGCACAAGTGAAGGCTAGCAAAAGGCTGGGAAGCGACCAGCTAGAGAGTGACAACAGTCATGAACATGCATTAAAATTAATCAACACCGAATGCAAGCATGAGTAGGATATAATGCACCATGAACATAAATATCGTAGAGGCTATGTTGATTTTGTTTCAACTACATGCATGAACATGTGCCAAGTCAAGCCACTCGAATCATTCAAAAGAGGATACTACCCTATCATACCACATCACAACCATTTTAATAGCATGTTGGCACGCAAGGTAAACCATTATAAGCTCCTAGCTAATTAAGCATGGCATAAGCAACTATAATCTCTAATTGTCATTGCAAACATGTTTATTCATAATAGGCTGAATCAGGAACGATGAACTAATCATATTTACAAAAACAAGAGAGGTCGAGTTCATACCAGCTTTTCTCATCTCAATAAGTTCATCATATAATCATCATTATTGCCTTTCACTTGCACGACCGAATGATGTGAATAATAATATTGGTGCACGTGCATTGGAGTAAGCTGGAATCTGCAAGCATTCAATTCAAGAGACAAGACAAGGTAATATGGGCTCTTTTGTCAGATCAACAATAATGCATATAAGAGCCACTTTAACATTTTAATTATGGTCTTCTCCTCTCGACCCCAAAGAAAAGAAATAAAACTATTACACGGGAAAGCTCCCAACAAGCAAAAGAAGAACGAGAAATCTTTTTGGGTTTTCTTTTTAATTACTACTACAAGCATGGAAAGTAAACTAATTAAAAGCTACAACTAATTTTTTGGTTTTTCTTAAGGTTTATTAAACACACAAGAAGAAAGCATAAAAAGAAAAATAAACTAGCATGGATGATACAATGAAAAAGTATGAGCACCGACAACTAGCAATGGAGTGTGTGAACATGAATGTAATGTCGGTGAGAAATACATACTCCCCCAAGCTTAGGCTTTTGGCCTAAGTTGGTCTATGGCCACGGCTTGCCTGGCGGATATCCATAGTTGTAGCTGGGGTCGTACTGAGATGCAAAAGCTATTGCCTCATGAGCTGCCGCTTGGAGATGGGCCGTCTCCGTCCTCCTCTTATACTCGTCTGCCTCCTCCCTGGTTATAACATATCTCCCTTTTGCCTGAGAGTCAAAGAAAGCAGGAGCAGGGAGAGCGACGTGATAGGTGCGTCGTCTGTCAAAGATTAGTCAGTACTGGAGGAACTGATCGTTCCTCTCAACAAACTGATGACGAACCATGGCCTCATAATCTAAATAAACAGGAGGCAACTCAATATCATACCCACGTATGGGTATATCAAGAAATTTAGATAGGCGGGTTGCATAAATTCCACCAAAGAAATCTCCATTAAATCTATTATTATGCAACCTACGTGCAACAATGGCTCCCAAATTATAATGTTTATCTCCAAAAATAGCGCTTCTGAGAACGCTGAGATCAGGCACACACATGTGACATGCTTCATGATACGTCTCCAACGTAT
The DNA here is from genome assembly GCF_003073215.2 of Triticum urartu. NCBI lineage: Eukaryota > Viridiplantae > Streptophyta > Magnoliopsida > Poales > Poaceae > Triticum > Triticum urartu. The sequence goes on along the minus strand of NC_053026.1, from coordinate 496,725,211 downwards.
CTATAATTTTTGATTGCTCCATGCTATATTATCTACTGTTTTGGACATTATTGGGCTTTATTATCCACTTTTATATTATTTTTGGGACTAACCTACTAACAGGAGGCCCAGCCCAGAATTGCTGTTTTTGCCTATTTCAGGGTTTCGAAGAAAAGGAATATCAAACGGAGTCCAAATGCAATGAAACCTTTGGAACGTGATTTTCTCGCCGAACATGATCTAGGAGACTTGGACCCTACGTCAAGACACAAAAGAGGAGGCCAAGAGGTAGGGGGTGCGCCTCCACCCTCGTGGCCCCTGTTGCTCCACCGACGTACTCCTTCCTCCTATATATACCTACGTAACCCAAACGATCAGATATGGAGCCAAAAACCTAATTCCACCGCCGCAACTTTCTGTATCCACGAGATCCCATCTTGGGGCCTGTTCCGGAGCTTCGCCGGAGGGGGCATCGATCACGGAGGGCTTCTACATCAACACCATAGCCCCTCCGATGAAGTGTGAGTAGTTCACCTCAGACCTACGGGTCCATAGTTATTAGCTAGATGGCTTCTTCTCTCTTTTTGGATCTCAATACAAATTTCTCCCCCTCTCTTGTGGAGATCTATTCGATGTAATCTTCTTTTTGCGGTGTGTTTGTTGAGATCGATGAATTGTGGTTTATGATCAAGATTATCTATGAACAATATTTGAATCTTCTCTGAATTCTTTTATGTATGATTGGTTATCTTTTCAAGTCTCTTCGAATTATCAGTTTGGTTTGGCCTACTAGATTGATCTTTCTTGCAATGGGACAAGTGCTTAGCTTTGGGTTTGGGTTCAATCTTGCGGCGTCCTTTCCCAGTGACAGTAGGGGCAGCAAGGCACGTATTGTATTGTTGCCATTGAGGATAACAAGATGTTTTTTTATCATATCGCATGAATTTATCCCTCTACATCATGTCATCTTGCTTAAGGCGTTACTCTGTTTTCATGAACTTAATACTCTAGATGCATGCTGGATAGCGATCGATGAGTGGAGTAATAGTAGTAGATGCAGGCAGGAGTCGGTCTACTTGTCTTCGACGTGATGCCTATATACATGATCATACCTAGATATTCTCATAACTATGCTCAATTATGTCAATTGCTCAACAGTAATTTGTTCACCCACCGTAGAATACTTATGCTCTCGAGAGAAGCCTCTAGTGAAACCTATGGCCCCCGGGTCTATCTTCATCATATTGATCTCCTACTACTTAGTTATTTCCTTTGCTATTTACTTTGCTTTTATTTTACTTTTCATCTTTATCATAAAAATACCAAAAAATATTATCTTTATCATATCTATCAGATCTCACTCTCGTAAGTGGCCCTATAGGGATTGACAACCCCTATTTGCGTTGGTTGCGAGGATTATTTGTTTTGTGCAGGTACGAGGGACTCGCGCGTAGCCTCCTACTGGATTGATACCTTGGTTCTCAAAAACTGAGGGAAATACTTACGCTACTTTGCTGCATCATCCCTTCCTCTTCAGGGAAAACCAACGCAGTGCTCAAGAGGTAGCACTTCATCTTTACCATTAATGCATCTTCCTATGTAGGGAGCAAAACAATGTATAGCAGGAAAATGAATGGCCCCTATGGTAGCTGATAACCCACAAGTAGAGGGGATCGCAACAGTTTTCGATAAGTAAGAGTGTCGAACCCAACGAGGAGCTAAAGGTAGAACAAATATTCCCTCAAGTTCTATCGACCACCGATACAACTCTACGCACGCTTGACGTTCGCTTTACCTAGAACAAGTATGAAACTAGAAGTACTTTGTAGGTGTTGTTGGATAGGTTTGCAAGATAATAAAGAGTACGTAAATAAAAAGTAGGGGCTGTTTAGATAAATAAACAATAAAGTAAATATAGCGAGTGTGGAAAAGTGGTGGTAGGAGTTGCGAAATTGCCCCTAAGCAATTGACTACTTTACTAGACCGATAGCAAGTATTATGTGGGAGAGGCCACTGCTAGCATGTCATCCCTGACTTGGAATTCTATGCACTTATGATTGGAACTATTAGCAAGCATCCGCAACTACTTCATTAAGGTAAAACCCAACCATAGCATTAAGATATATTGGTCCCCCTTCAATCCGTATGCATCAATTTCTATGCTAGGTTGAAGCTTCGTCACTCTTGCCCTCCAATACATAGTCCTATCAACATACAACTAACCCTAGGGTGTGATCCATGCGCGCAATCATATGATGGGCACCAAAGGACAGCAACATAACCACAAGCAAATTAAATCAATCATAGCAATTCATCAACCACCGATAGGACAACGAAAATCTACTCAGACATCATAGGATGGCAACACATCATTGGATAATAATATGAAGCATAAAGCACCATGTTCAAGTAGAGGGTACAGCGGGTTGCGGGAGAGTGGACCGCTGTAGATAGAGGGGGAGGTGATGGAGATGTTGGTGAAGATGGCGAGGTGTTGGTGTAGATCGCGGTGATGATGATGGCCCCCGGTGGCACTCTGGTGCCACCGGAAGCGAGGGGGAGAGAGCCCCCCTCCTTCTTCTTCTTCCTTGACCTCCTCCCTAGATGGGAGAAGGGTTTCCCCTCTGGTCCATGGCCTCCATGGCACGGGGGCGAGAGCCCCTCCGAGATTGGATCTGTCTCTCTGTTTCTGCGTTCTCAGATTCTTCCCTTTCACCGTTTCTTATATTCCCGGAGATCCATAACTCCGATTGGGCTGAAATTTTGACACGATCTCTATCCGGAATTAGCTTTCTTGCGGCGAAAGAAGGGCATCAACCGCCTTACGGGGTGGCCACGAGGGTCAGGGGCGCGCCTCCTACCTCGTGGGCCCCTCGAGCATCGTCTCGCGTGGATTTTTCTTCCCAAAAATCATATATATTCCAAAAAAAATCTCTGTCAGTTTTTATTCCGTTTGGACTCCGTTTGATATGGATATTCTGCGAAACAAAAAACATGCAACAAACAGGAACTGGCACTGGGCACTGGATCAATATGTTAGTCCCAAAATAGTATAAAAAGTTGCCAAAAGTATATGAAAGTTGATAATATTGGCATGGAACAATAAAAAATTATAGATACGACGGAGACGTATCAGCATCCCCAAGCTTAATTCCTGCTCGTCCTCGAGTAGGTAAATGATAAAAAAGATAATTTTTGATGTGGAATGCTACCTAGCATAATCTTGATCACATATCTAATCATGGCATGAATATTAAGATACGAGTGATTCAAAGCAATAGTCTATCATTTGACATAAAAACAATAATACTTCAATCCTACTAATAAAGCAATCATGTCTTTTCAAAATAACATGGCCAAAGAAAGTTATCCCTACAAAATCATATAGTCTGGCTATGCTCCATCTTCACCACACAAAATATTCACATCATGCACAACCCCGATGACAAGCCAAGCAATTGTTTCATACTTTTGACGTTCTCCCTTTTCAACTTTCACGCAATACATGAGCGTGAGCCATGGACATAGCACTATAGGTGGAATAGAATGGTGGTTGTGGAGAAGACAAAAAGGAGAAGATAGTCTCACATCAACTAGGCGTATCAACGGGCTATGGAGATGCCCATCAATAGATATCAATGTGAGTGAGTAGGGATTGCCATGCAACGGATGCACTAGAGCTATAAGTGTATGAAAGCTCAACTGAAACTAAGTGGGTGTGCATCCAACTTGCTTGCTCATGAAGACCTCGGGCATTTGAGGAAGCCCATCATCGAATATACAAGCCAAGTTCTATAATGAAAATTCCCACTAGTATATGAAAGTGATAACTCAAGAGACTCTCTATATGAAGAACATGGTGCTACTTTGAAGCACAAGTGTGGAAAAAGGATAGTAGCACTGCCCCTTCTCTCTTTTTCTCTCATTTTTTTTTTTTGGTGGGCTTCTTTGGCCTCTTTTTTATTTGGGCTTCTTTGGCCTCTTTTATTTTGTAAAGTCCGGAGTCTCATCCCGACTTGGGGGAATCATAGTCTCCATCATCCTTTCCTCACTGGGGCAATGCTCTAATAATGATGATCATCACACTTTTATTTACTTACAACTCAATATTACAACTCGATACTAGAACAAAGATATGACTCTATATGAATGCCTCCGGCGGTGTACCAGGATGTGCAATGATCTAGCGTAGCAATGACATCAAAAAACGGACAAGCCATGAAAACATCATGCTAGCTATCTTACGATCATGCAAAGCAATATGACAATGAATGCTCAAGTCATGTATATGATGATGATGGAAGTTGCATGGCAATATATCTCAGAATGGCTATGGAAATGCCATGATAGGTAGGTATGGTGGCTGTTTTGAGGAAGTATATGGTGGGTTTGGTACCGGCGAAAGTTGCGCGATACTAGAGAGGCTAGCAATGGTGGAAGGGTGAGAGTGCGTATAATCCATGGACTCAACATTAGTCATAAAGAACTCACATACTTATTGCAAAAATCTATTAGTCATCGAAACAAAGTACTACGCGCATGCTCCTAGGGGGATAGATTGGTAGGAAAAGACCATCGCTCGTCCCCGACCGCCACTCATAAGGAAGACAATCAATAAATAAATCATGCTCCGACTTTCGTTACATAACGGTTCACCATACGTGCATGCTACGGGAATCACAAACCTCAACACAAGTATTTCTACAATCCACAACTACCCACTAGCATGAATCTAATATCACCATCTTTATATCGCAAAACTATTGCAAGGAATCAAACATATCATATTCAGTGATCTACAAGTTTTATGTAGGATTTTATGACTAACCATGTGAATGACCAGTTCCTGTCATCTCTCTAAATAGATATAAGTGAAGCAAGAGAGTTTAATTCTTTCTACAAAAGATATGCCCGTGCTCTAACAAATCTAAGTGAAGCAAAAGAGCATTCTACAAATGGCGGTTTTCTATGTAAAGAGAAACAGGCAATCCAAACTTCAAATGATATAAGCGAAGCACATGAAGCATTCTATAAAGCCATACTCAAAAGATATAAGTGAAGTGCAATGAGAATTCTATAAATCAACCAAGGACTATCTCATACCAGCATGGTGCATAAAGAAAGATGAAAACTAAATGCAAAAGACGCTCCAAGATTGCACATATCGCATGAACGAAACGAATCCGAAAACATACCGATACTTGTTGAAGAAAGAGGGGATGCCTTCCGGGGCATCCCCAAGCTTAGACGCTTGAGTCTCCTTGAATATTTACTTGGGGTGCCTCGGGCATCCCCAAGCTTGAGCTCTTGCCTCTCTTCCTTCTTCTCACATCGAGACCTTCTCGATCATCGAACACTTCATCCACACAAAACTTCAACAGAAAACTCGGTAAGATCCGTTAGTATAATAAAGCAAATCACTACTCTAAGTACTGTTGCAAACCAATTCATATTTTGTTTTTGCATTGTGTCTACTAGTATATAACTTTTTCATGGCTTAATCCACTGATATAAATGATAGTTTCATCAAAACAAGCAAACTATGCATCAAAAACAGAATCTGTCTAAAACAGAACAGTCTGTAACAATCTAAACATTCACCATAATTATGATACTTGAAAAATTCTGCCAAAATTAGGAAAAATAAACAATTTGTATAGAAAGACAGTGCAAAAAGAATCAGAACCATTTCACGTTCCAGCTAAAAATTTAAAATCGCGCACTACAGCCAAAGTTTCTGTCCTGCACCGTACAAACCATCAAGCAAATGTAAACATCCTAAAGGCAAACCTTGGCACATTATTTTTATAATACAATGGAATTGTACAAGGGATAATTATTTTTATTGAAAAGTTTCTATAATCAAGATTCACAAAGTTTCCGTGAGCATGAACAAAGTTCAAGGCTAGCTCCCACTTCAACAATGCTTGTCTTTCTCACTTTCGCTTTCCTTTTTGAAAAAAGTTTTGGGTTCCCCTCTTTATTTTTGTTGTTTTAAAACTATATCAAAGCACTCAACAGAAATAAATGACTCTCTAAAACTTCTAGGTTGTCTCCCTGGCAGCGCTTTCTTTAAAGCCATTAAGCTAGGCATATAGTGCTCAAGTAATGGATCCACCCGGATCCCAAGGTATATCAAAGCCAATTTTAATTAACAATGATTTGTAATTTAGTGGTGAGCACAAGGTAACATATATCATGTAATGACGAAGTCTAACTCTCTTCCTATGCACCGGCATGTCATAAAAGAACAATTCATGCACACAAAGTAAAGGCCAATTCATAGTATAAACAGTTTCTTGCAATTTTATCATATTGGAAACATAGAGAGGTGGAGATATAGTTCCTCTCTCATAATAATTGCAAGTAGGAGCAGCAAGCACATGCATATTATATCTATCAAAATCATCATGTATATAGTAAAAGGCAACCCATCAATATAATCCTTAATAAGGGCAAACTTCTCCGATATAGTGTAGTTGGAGAATTCAAAAAGATAATAGGACTATCATGCGTGGGTGCAATAGCAACAATTTCATGTTTAACATAAGGAACTATAGCAAGTTCATCTCCATAAGCATAATTCATATTGGCATCTTGGCCACAAGCATCATCAAAAAGGGATATTTCAAAGAATCCAAGGGATCATAACAGTCATCATAGCAATCATCCTTCGGTAAGCACGAAGGGGAATTAAACAATGTATGAGTTGAAGAGTTACTCTCATTAGAAGGTGGGCACGGGTGATCAATCCGCTCTTCCTCCTTTTGTTCTTCGCTCTCTTCCTCCTTTCATCCAATGAGCTCACAGTTTCATCAATTTCTTCTTCCATAGACTCCTGCAAAATATTAGTCTCTTCTTGGACAGCGGAGACTTTCTCAATAAGTGCATTAATTTCGGAATTGTATTCATAATTCTCATAGCAATATTTGAGGATAGCTAAATTTTCAGATCTATAAACAGCATCATCAAAATCTTCAAACTCTTTACACATAGATTCAATTTCATAAGCACCCATAAAAGCAACAAATTCTTCTATTTGTTCCACATCATAGTAATCATATATACCATTAGCATAAGAAGCTAAGGTTTTATTATCATTGAATTTGCATGAAAAGGGAAGGTGTGGAGCCTTCATCCTAGAGCAACAAGTATAATCATAACTCACGCATAATTGCCAAGCATACCACTTCAATATATGAATTTGATCCCATAATAGTTTCCCTTTTTGTGTCAAGCGATAATCCCTAAAGTATTCACGTTGATCCAACGTTACTCCCATTACATAATTAAATGGGGTTTTC
>NC_053026.1:496699803-496716928 GCF_003073215.2 Triticum urartu | reverse complement strand
AGAGAGAGATAAAATTAGGCAGGCGCGTTAGTCAGACATCAAATATAACGGTATACTCATACAGCCCATACCTGGTGGTAAAAGCTGTCTTCGGAATATCCTGTTCTCAAATCTTCAACTGGTGGTATCCTGATCGCAAATCAATCTTGGAAAATACTTTAGCTCCTTGCAATCGATCAAACAGATCGTTGATCATTGGTAGTGGGTACTTGTTCTTGATCGTTACTTCGTTCAATCCTCGATAATCAACAACCATCCTTACGATCCATCCTTCTTCTCCACTAGAAATACTGGCGATCCCCAAGGCGAAGAACTTGGGCGAATATATCCCTTATCCAGTAACTCCTTAATCTGCTTCTTAATTTCCACCAAATCCTTTGCTGGCATCCTATATGGTCTCTTTGATATTGGACCAGTGCCTGGCAAAAGCTCAATCAAAAACTCAATATCTCTATCTGGTGGCATGCCTGGCAACTCTTCTGGAAATACATCAGGGAAATCCCTTACCACTGGTACTTCCTCCTGCACAACTCCTGTTAGGCAATTTACTTGGGTCCCCTTTGGCACATGCCGGGATACATACTTGATCCTTCTCCCTTCTGGTGTGGTAAGAAAAATTGACTTACTAGCACACTCAATATTCCCTTCATACTTTGATAACCAATCCATGCCTAATATCACATCCAATCCTTGAGATTCCAATACTATTAGGTCTGAGGGAAAAACATAGTTACCAATCCTTAATGGTAACCGATCACACCATAGACTAGCCACATACTCTGCTCCTGGCGAGGTTACTAACATGGGTGACCTAAGGGCTTGGGTTGGTAGGTTATACTTATCCACAAATCCCCTTGAGATGTATGAATGCGATGCTCCAGTATCAAAAAGAACGAGTGCAGTAAATGACTTAACCAAAAACTTACCTATTACTGCATCGGGCTGAGCTTCAACCTCCTCCACGCTAACGTGGTTCACCTGTCCCCTTTTGAAAGGGTTCGACTTCTTCCCAGAACTTCCATTGCCATTTTGGCCTTCAGGACATTCATTGGCATAATGTCCTGGCTTCGAACACTTATAGCAAGTGACTTGGTTCAAGTCCTTCTTGGCTGGGGTTGATGGGTTGGTGCGGTTCTGGCCGTTGCTTCCTCCATTGCCATTACCATTCTTAGTGCCATTGTGATTGTGCGAGCTACCTCCCCCATGGGTATGCTGAAAATGTCCTCCCGGTCTAGGGGTAAAACGTGGCTTCTGCTGAGCTCCTGAATTGTACTTCCCTTGTCCATACTTCCTCTTGCGATTCTCAATTTGCTGCTGCTTCCCTTCAATCATAAGAGCACGATCTACCAACTCCTGGTAGTTGTTGAAGGTGGCTACCATCAACTGCATACTCAACTCATCATTCAGTCCTTCCAGAAACTTCTCTTGTTTAGCTGCATCCGTAGCAACGTCATCTGGGGCATAACGTGCTAGCTTACTAAACTCCTCCACATACTGGCCAACTATCCGTCCTCCTTGGCGCAAGTTACGAAACTCACGCTTCTTCATGGCCATAGCTCCTGCTGAAACATGGGCAGTACGGAAAGCCTGCTGAAACTGGTCCCATGTGACAGTGTCGACTGGGAAGGTGGCTGTGAAATTATCCCACCATGATGCTGCGGGTCCTTCTAACTGATGTGCGGCAAACTTCACCTTGTCCGCATCTGTGCATCCTACTGTGGTCAACTCCCTAGCTGTCTTGCGGAGCCAATCATCCGCTACTATCGGCTCGGTGTTACTGAAAAACACCGGCGGATTCAGCCTAAGAAAATGGGCTAAGTGGTCAACAGGTGGTGGTGGTGGGTTGTTGTTGTTGTTCCCCTGATTTTGATTCTGGACTAGCAACTGCATCAATGTGTTCTGCTGCTGGATCAACTGGGTGAGCTCCGGTGGAAAGGCAAATCCGGGGTCACGTCTCGGAGGCATCTGAGGGTTTAGAAAAGATGAGATATAAGAATAGAGAGGGTCTAAAGAGAAAACACTACCCATATGCACATGAGGCAAAAGCAAACAATTCACTTCAATCAATCAACCAAAGGCATACAATCGATCTAACTATCGCATAAGTGCTTGGACTACTATATTTACATGGTGGACTACTACTACTGGTGAGGTGGTCTATTAGAAATATTCTATGGTTGTTGACTCCATAATATCTGCTCCAGCTTCATCAACATAGTCATCATCGCTACTATCTGCTTCCGAGTCGGTGTCGTCGATGATGATGTAGTCTTCCGGGCTAATCTCCTTGGGTTCTTCGTCTTCCTCTACTGGCGTCGGGCCTCCCATAAATATTCCAATCTTCTTTGTTAGGTCGGCATTCTTATCCACCAATACTTCAATTTCCTCTTCATAATCTTCACGTGTAGCCTTGAGTTCTTCCTCCAGTTCCTTGATTCTAGTCTTAGCCTTCTTCAGATCTATCATGTTGGCGCACATCTGGTTCTCCTGTCGTCGAATGTGCTGGTTTAACTCCTGGATAAAAGCTGCGATTGATCTATCATTCCTGGTGCTGATCATCTCCCAGTGTTCATCTCGGCGCCCACAAATCTGGTAGATAGTATCCCAGAGATCCTTGCGGTAGACTTCTCCAATGCGTCCCATGGTGATGTGAGCTGCCATGCTCTTTCCTAGACTCCAAGTTGGTGCATCAAAAGAAAATTCTATGGGCTCAGTGACTGGCATGAACGTCCTTCCTGGAACTTGAACTTGAATCATCCAGCGCTCTTCTTCAGGTAACGCGCCATTGTAGGTTCCCGTGAAGCTTGGTACTCCTATGTTCAGGTATCTAGTGACTTCCTTCAAGTGACGTCCAAAGGGTGTATCTTCATCCGGTTGCGTGAACTTGTTCCTTGCATCCGCCATCCTAAAGAATAGAAAAGATGAGAGGTCAGAAGAGAAGAGAGTGAGTAGTGATCTAGGTCTTTAGCTTAGTGGCCGTGTCCTACAGTCAGCGTGTGCTCTAATACCATCTCTGTAGCGACCAGACTTCAAACAGTCTGATCTCTGTGCTCCGGTGTCATCCCTGGATCAGTAATGCTGACACCACACAGTACCCGGAGGATTTATAGCAGAGTAGCAATCACACACTTATTACATCAAGTGTCTCAAGAGAGAACTTATTACAATAAATATGGCTTAAGGCCATCTAATAACGATAACAACGGAAGGCTTGGAAGATAAGTGAGTCCATCAACTCCAACGGCATCACTGAGTATAGAACCACGACCTAAAAACTCCTTAATCGTCATCTAAAAAGTCTGCAACATTAACGTTGCAGCCCGAAAACGGGTCAGCACATGGAATATGCTGGCAAGGTAACACATAAAGAGTAATGGATGAAACAGCTATACTATATGCATATTTGGCTGGTGGAAAGCTCTATGGTTACAGTTTTGCGTAAAGCCAATTTTTCCCTACTTCAAAGGAATAAAACTTTAATTACTATCAAGGTGGTTGTTAAACATTAAGAATGGTTGACAGCATTCTCAATCCCAATTAAGCATCATCATTAAACATAACCCAACAAAATTAATTTAGGGTAACATGTTGAGATTCACATGATAATCCAAGTACTAGATACTCAAGATGTCCATAACTGGGGACACGGCTAACCATGATTAGTTTGTTACACTCTGCAGAGGTTTGCGCACTTTTCCCCACAAGACTCGATCGCCTCCGTTTGTTTTCTCGCACTACATGGTGTTTTAGAAGACGGATGACCGAGACATAGTCTTTCAGAAGCGCTAGCACCTTACGATCGGGTAGACCATACCACCTACATCCCCTACATCTGCTAGTCTACCACTGTAAGAGTTCGCACGACTTAGTCAACTATGCTAGAGCCCATAATAGCTTGTGGCTGCACACAGAAGTTTCTAGTATGAATAGTCTCATGATCCCTTTGAGCCTGGGTGGCGGTCCAAAAGAAAACAGGCAAGTCCTAGAATACCCAGGTGCCTCAATCCACCCAGATGTGTGTTTAAGTAGCCACCTTAGATAAACCATTAAATTAACAAAACTCACACCTGTCATGGATATCACTCACCCAATCCACGTCTACTAGCATAGCATGGCATAATAAGCAAACATAGAAGTAACTCCCAAAGGTTTGATAATAAACAGGTAATAGGTACTACCTCATCTACTTCCCATCCCACAATTTAATTAGATCCTAATCATGCAATGTGTGAGGATTGATCTAATGCAATAAAACTGGGTAGTAGAAAAGGTATGATCAAAGTGTTACTTGCCTTGTTGATGATCCGGGAAACCTAACGATTCGAAGTAACAGGCGGCGCACTCCGGATACTCTATCGCAGACAAACAAACAAGCATACAATAAGTACTCAACTAAAGCACAGGTAAAACTCAAATAAGAGATCTAACCAGAAGGTTCAACTTAAGAACTCCGGTTGGCAAAAGAATCAAATCGAGCGAAGCAACGAAAGTCAAACGGCGAAAGAAAACAACTTCGTTCTAGTAATCTGGATCTAGGGCAAGTTTTACAGTAGCAAAATCTTGTTTAAGTTGGTTAAACGGATAGAGGGTTTCGAGACGAAACTCTAGGCGCTTGAATCGCCTGATTCCGATAAACGAGCGAAAAGCTATACTAAAACGAAAATCGGATCAGGAATCGCGATCAGAAAAGTCGTAGATTTAATCCGAGAAAAAGAAAACGATGAACGGATTAACGAACGAACGTTCATTATCCAGATCTAAATGATGAACGTGTTCGTTTAAACGAACAAACTAGCGAACGCTCGCTATTTAACCTAAACCGAAAAAAAACTGAATCTAAAAAAAACCGACGAAAACCGATCTTTTTTTCTAAAAGAAAACCGTTGGCACGGAAGTCGAGGCGGCATCGAACCGGCGGCGGCGCGGCGGGCGCGGCGGGACCGGCGGGCTGGGCGGGAGGGTTGGGCGGGCTGGGGCGGCTAGGGTTCCCCGGGGCTGGGCCTCGGCTTATAAAGCCTAGTCGGGCCAGAGTCCTAGTCGGACACGGCCCGTTAGGTCGGTTCGTTTTTTTTAAATTTATTTCCCGCTCTGAAAAAAATAAAAAGAAATACTAAACGACTCCAAAAATCCCGAAATAAATTTTCCCGGGCTTCTAAAATCAAGCCCGACAAAGTGAACATTTATTTGGGGCCTAAATGCAATTTTGAAAAACGCACATTTTTCCTAAATTCAAATAAAACACCGAAAAACTCCGAAATAAAATCTTGTTTGATTTTATTATTAAATCCTCAATATTTCTCTATTTTGGGAAAGTCATTTTATTCCCTCTCTCATATTTTTGTAATAGAAATAATTGATGATAAAATAAATAAAATCAAATAATCCTATTCTCAAAATTTGAGAAAACTCAAATATGAAAATAACGAAATCCCGAACTCTCTCCATGGGTCCTTGAGTTGCGTATAATTTTCTAGGATCAACCAAAATGCAAAAATAAAATATGCTATGCAATGATGATCTAATGTATAACATTCCAAATTAAAAATTTGGGATGTTACATCACTCGCCATTGCTAGCCATCCCTGCTGATCAAACCGAGCGCGAAGCCGAGCTCTTGATGCTCCCAGGAGGCCTAAGAGCCCCTTAGCCAGCGTTCTAGCGCTTCGTAGCACTCTCCATGGTACTCCACAATGCGGGATGGTCGCCGGCGGATAACCCAGGACGGTTGACGTGTCCCTGTTTAATTAGTCGCTAATGACTCCGTTAACTAGCCACTGAGGCGCTGACTAGTGGGACCCCGAGTTAATTACGTTTGTTAAACTCTTGGTTTAGGGCTACAAACTCAAAAGAAAATTTCCTTTTACTTATAATTGAGCCGCTGATGGCCGCGCAGAATCTGGAAGATCAGTTGTGATTGTGATGGAAGGGGGCAAGAAACTGTCAATAAACATAGGAACTGCGCTGGTAAACATGAGGCGTCCAAGCTTTGTTGTTCTTACCTACTTTTGTGATCGTCCTCACGATTAACTTGACGCGAACGGGGGCATAGGTGTTCCTTTTATAAGGGCGTTGAAACTGTTGGATGAATTACAAATGACGCGAATGGGGACATCTTAAGAAATGACGCGTAAGCGTCTAGTACATAATACCAACTATGCAACCATGCACGCTAGCCTGAAATGGCAGTGCTTCTTTAGTTTAGTATAGATACAGAGATGAAGTACAATGGTAGATACAAAGATGGAGTCAATCATCAGATTCAGAAGTGGCAACAAAAGCAAACTCTGATGAGCAGGCACACCATGAGATCGAATAGATTCAGAATAAATACTACACGTTATATGAGAGAAACATTGCACTTGGCGCGATGTTGATGAAAGGGGAAAATAAGAAATCTTTCTGACGAAAAGCAGCAGCCTTGGTTTCTTTTCTAATTAATTAAGAGAGTCAGCTTCTTTAGAACTACACTAGACAATCCGGCAAGAACTGTTCGAATTGGCTGACATTGTCTGTTTTCAGTTAACGTCCTGGTTACTAGTATCAATCTGGATAAAGAAAACTCGTGCCTCAGTTATCAGCCTGCTAAGAGCATCTGCATTCGGACCTCTCAAACCCGCCTCATACGTCCGGGCGGGCTGATCGGTCATATTTTTTTTGATCTAGACGGACGCCTCAAACGGACCTCAAACGTATGGGCTGACCGGTGATACTTCCATTTTGCATTATGCTTTTATATTGATATTTTATTGCATTATGTGCTATTATTACACATTATGTCACAATACTTATGCCTATTCTCTCTTACTTTACAAGGTTTACATAAAGAGGGAGAATGCCGGCAGCTGGAATTCTAGGGCTGGAAAAGGAGCAAATATTAGAGACCTATTCTGCACAGCTCCAAAAGTCCTGAAACTTCACGGAAGTTATTTTCAGAATATATAAAAAATACTGAGCGCAAGAAGTACCAGAGGGGGGCCACACCAGCCACGAGGGTGGGGGCGCGCCCTACCCCCTGGGCGCCCCCTGCCTCGTGGGCCCCCTGGTGGCCCTCCGATGCCCATCTTCTGCTATATGGAGTCTTTCTCGAGGAAAAAATCATAAGCAAGCTTTCGGGACGAAACTCCGCCGCCACGAGGCGGAACCTTGGCGGAACCAATCTAGGGCTCCGGGAGAGCTGTTCTGCCGGGGAAACTTCCCTCCGGGAGGGGGAAATCATCACCATCGTCATCACCAACGATCCTCTCATCGGGAGGGGGTCAATCTCCATCAACATCTTCACCAGCACCATCTCATCTCAAACCCTAGTTCATCTCTTGTATCCAATCTTTGTATCCAAACCTCAGATTGGTACCTGTGGGTTGCTAGTAGTGTTGATTACTCCTTGTAGTTGATGCTAGTTGGTTTACTTGGTGGAAGATCATATGTTCAGATCCATTATGCATATTAATACCCCTCTGATTATGAACATGAATATGCTTTGTGAGTAGTTACGTTTGTTCCTGAGGACATGGGAGAAGTCTTGCTATTAGTAGTCATGTGAATTTGGTATTCGTTTGATATTTTGATGAGATGTATGTTGTCATCCCTCTAGTGGTGTCATGTGAACGTCGACTACATGACACTTCACCATTGTTTGGGCCTAGAGGGAGGCATTGGGAAGTAATAAGTAGATGATGGGTTGCTAGAGTGACAGAAGCTTAAACCCTAGTTTATGCGTTGCTTCGTAAGGGGCTGATTTGGATCCATATGTTTCATGCTATGGTTAGGTTTACCTTAATACTTCTGTTGTAGTTGCGGATGCTTGCAATAGGGGTTAATCATAAGTGGGATGCTTGTCCAAGTAAGGACAGCACCCAAGCACCGGTCCACCCACATATCAAATTATCAAAGTACCGAACGCGAATCATATGATCATGATGAAAACTAGCTTGACGATAATTCCCATGTGTCCTCGGGAGCGCTTTCCTTCATATAAGAGTTTGTCCAGGCTTGTCCTTTGCTACAAAAAGGATTGGGCCATCTTGCTACACCTTATTTACTTTTATTACTTGCTACTCGTTACAAATTACCTTATCACAAAACTATCTGTTACCGATAATTTCAGTGCTTGCAGAGAATACCTTGCTGAAAACCGCTTATCATTTCCTTCTGCTCCTCGTTGGGTTCGACACTCTTACTTATCAAAGACTACGATAGATCCCCTATACTTGTGGGTCATCAAGACTCTTTTCTGGCGCCGTTGCCGGGGAGTGAAGCGCCTTTGGTAGGTGGAATTTGGTAAGGAAAAATTTATATAGTGTGCTGAAATTTACTGTCACTTGTTACTATGGAACATAATCCTTTGAGGGGTTTGTTCGGGGTATCTTCACCTCGTGGAACCACAATTAGTTACCCCTCAACCTACTGAACCTACTGAAAATGTTTACTTTGAAATTCCTTCGGGTATGATAGAGAAACTGCTAGCTAATCCTTTTGCAGGAGATGGAACATTGCATCCCGACTTACACTTAATCTATGTGGATGAAGTTTGTGGATTATTTAAGCTTGCAGGTATGCCCGATGATGTTATCAAGAAGAAGGTCTTCCCTTTATCTTTGAAGGGAGATGCATTGACATGGTATAGGCTATGTGATGATATGGGATCATGGGACTACAAACGGTTGAAATTGGAATTCCATCAGAAGTTTTATCCTATGCATCTTGTTCATCGTGATCGTAATTATATATATAATTTTTGGCCTTGCGAAGGAGAAAGCATCGCTCAAGCTTGGGGGAGGCTTAAGTCAATGTTATATTCATGCCCCAATCATGAGCTCTCAAGAGAAATGATTATTCAAAAATTTATTGCTCGGCTTTCTGACAACAATCGCTCCATGCTCGATACTTCTTGTACTGGTTCCTTTATGATGAAGACTATTGAATTCAAATGGAATTTATTGGAGAGAATTAAACGCAACTCTGAAGATTGGGATCTCGACGAAGGTAAGGAGTCAGGTATAACACCTAAGTTTGATTGTGTTAAATCTTTTATGGATACCGATGTTTTCCGTAAATTTAGCACTAAATATGGACTTGACTCTGAGATAGTAGCTTCTTTCTGTGAATCCTTTGCTACTCATGTTGATCTCCCTAAGGAGAAGTGGTTTAAATATAATCCTCCCATTGAAACAAAAGTAGTTGCACCTATTAAAGTTGAAGAAAAAACTATCACTTATGATGATCCTGTTGTTCCTACTGCTTATGTTGAGAAACCACCTTTCCCTGTTAGAATAAAGGATCATGCTAAAGCTTCAACTGTGGTTCGTAAAAGTAATATTAGAACTTATACACCTCCTGAGCAAGTTAAAGTTGAACCTAATATTGCTATTGTTAAAGATCTCTTGGCTGATAATATTGATGGGCATGTTATTTATTTTGTGATGAGACTGCTAGAATTGCTAAACCTGGTGCTAAAGATAAACATAGACCTGTGGTAGGCATGCCTGTTATTTCTGTTAAAATAGGAGATCATTGTTATCATGGCTTGTGTGATATGGGTGCTAGTGCTAGTGCAATACCTATTTCCTTATACAAAGAAATTATGCATGATATTGCACCAGCTGAGATAGAAGATATGATGTTACCATTAAGCTTGCTAATAGAGATACTATTTCACCAATTGGGATTGTTAGAGACGTTGAAGTCTTGTGTGGGAAGGCTAAATATCCTGCTGATTTTCTTGTTCTTGGTTCCCCTCAAGATAGCTTTTGTCCCATTATATTTGGTAGACCCTTCTTGAATACTGTTAATGCTAAGATAGATTGCAAGAAGGATGTTGTTACTATTGGTTTGGATGATATGTCTCATGAGTTTAATTTTTCTAAATTTCATAGACAACCCCGTGATGAAGAATTGCCTAGTAAAGATGAAATTATTGGTCTTGCTTCTATTGTTGCCTCCTAATGATCCTTTAGAACAATATTTGCTAGACCATGAGAAATGATATGTTTATGAATGAAAGAAGGGAAATAGATGAAGTATTCTTTAAACAGGGACCTATTCTGAAACACAACTTGCCTGTTGAAATCCTAGGGGATCCTCCTCCACCCAAGGGTGATCCCGTGTTTGAGCTTAAACCATTACCTGATACTCTTAAATATGCTTATCTTGATGAAAAGAAATATATCCTGTTATTATTAGTGCTAACCTTTCAGAGAAGGAGGAAGAGAAATTATTGAAAACTCTGAAGAAGCACCGTGCTGCTATTGGATATACTCTTGATGATCTTAAGGGCATTAGTCCCACTCTATGTCAACACAAAATAAATTTGGAGAAAGACGCCAAACCAGTTATTGATCACCAACGACGGCTGAATCCTAAGATGAAAGAAGTGGTAAGAAAGGAAATATTAAAGCTCCTTGAGGCAGGTATAATTTATCCCGTTGCTGATAGTCAGTGGGTAAGTCTGTCATTGTGTCCGCCAAGGTTCCGCCTCGTGGCGGCGGAGTCTCGTCCCGAAAAGTTCCTTCCTATTTTTTTCTCATCGAAAGACCTCATATAGGAGAAGATGGGCGTCGGAGAGCCACCAGGGGGCCCACGAGGTAGGGGGCGCGCCCCCCACCTCGTGAGCAGGGTGTGGGCCCCCTGGCCTTCTCTTTGACGTGGATTTTTCTTTATTTCTTTTAAGATGTTCCGTGGAGTTTCAGGACTTTTGGAGTTGCGCAGAATAGGTCTCTAATATTTGCTCCTTTTCCAGACCAGAATTCCAGCTGCCGGCATTCTCCCTCCTTATGTAAACCTTGTAAAATAAGAGAGAATATCCATAAGTATTGTGACATAAAGTGAAATAACAATCCATAATGCGATAAATATCGATATAAAAGCATGATGCAAAATGGATGTATCAACTCCCCCAAGCTTAGACCTCGCTTGTCCTCAAGCGAAAAGCCGATAACAACAAATATGTCCTCATGTTTAGAGGTAGAGGCGTCGATAAAAATAAAATACGGACATGAAGGCATCATGATTATTCTCATAACAGCAACATATATAGACTTTGTCATATGATTACTTATGTTCAAGTGATGATCTATTCACAATGCAAAAGTATAAATCATAAACCTTATTGGGCTCCGACAAACTATAACCTCAGTCATTGAAGCAATTGCAATTTATCATAACATTGGAAAGAGTCTATGTCAGAGCTAAAAAGCAAGTCCACATACTCAACTATCATTTAGTCCTCCATAATTGCTAACACTCACGCAATACTTGTGGTTATGGAGTTTTAATCGGACACAGAGAAAGATAGGGGCTTATAGTTTTGCCCCACAACCTTTTACCTCAAGGGTAATGTCAACAATAATGGTTCATGCTCCCCTACATCCAATTAGATATATATATCATGTTCTTTCCAACATGCTGAGCTTGCCAAAGGATAAAATGAAAAAGAAAAGGTGAAGATCACCATGACTTTTGCATAAGGTAGAAGATAATAATAAAGGATAGGCCCTTCGCAGAGGGAAGCAGAGGTTGCCATGCGCTTTTAGGGTTGGATATATAAAATCTCAATGCGAAAGAACGTCACTTTATACCGCCCCTTGTGATATGAACCTTTATTATGCAGTCCGTCGCTTTTATTACTTCCACATCACAAGATCGTATAAAGCTTATTTCTCCCACACCAATCAATCATACATATTTAGAGCAAGTTTTATTGCTTTGCACCGATGACAACTTACTTGAAGGATCTTACTCAATCTATAGGTAGATATGGTGGACTCTCATGGCAAAACTGGTTTAAGGGTATTTGGAAGCACAAGTAGTATTTCTACTTGGTGCTGAGAATTTGGCTAGCATGAGGGGGAAAGGCAAGCTCAACAAGTTAGAGGATCCATGACAACATACTTTATCTCAGATATAAGAAATACATAACTCATTACGTTGTCTTCCTTGTCCAACATCAACTCTTTAGCATGTCATATTTTAATAAGTGCTCCCAATCATAAAAGATGTCAATGATAATATATCTATATGTGAAAACCTCTCTTTCCTTATTACTTCCTATTAATTGCAACAATGACCAAAGCTATGTCTGCCAACTCCCAACAACTTTTAATCATCATACTCTTTCTATGTGAAGTCATTACTCTCAATAAGATCAATATGAACTTTTTGTTTCTTTTTATTCTTTTCTCTTTTCTTTTATTCACCCAAGATCATGGCAAAATAATCAAGCCCTTGACTCAACACTAATCTTTATTATATATAGCTCACGGACTCGATTACAATAGAGAGATCATAAAGCAAAACTCAAAACTAGATCATGCCATAAACTTTATTCTACTAGATCAAGATACTACTAATAGGATCGAACTAAGAAAAACGGTAAAGATAGGAGTTGTGATGTGATACGATACCGGGGCACCTCCCCCAAGCTTGGCAGTTGCCAAGGGGAGTGCCCATACCCATGTGATTATATCTCCTTTGTCGGTGAAGAAGGTGGAGGTGTTGTTGATGATGCGGCTTGTCATCCATCTTCCAAGGCATAGGTTCACCATCATAGAAGGATGATCGAGTCTCCGGAATCCTCGAATCTGCAGCCAAACTCATTCTTTTGAATCTATATTCATACTCACAGTTTTGGTTTTGCAGGTCATAGATTTGGGCTTGGAGGTGCTCGATCTTCTCATATAGCTTGAAGATGGCCTCCTCGGTGTTCTTGGCATCCGGCTTGTAGTTGTTAGTGAACTCCGCGAGCATCGTGTGGCTAGCATTGATTCCACGCTCCACCATCCCCTGGCACTTGAAAATTTGTTGCTCCATTGCTTCGAGCCTCGTCTCCACGCTTCCGTTCCCTTTGGTCCCTCAACATCGCGGATGTGCAACAACCCATCACGCATCTCAATGGTTTGAGGGTGTCGCAGCACCTCCGCGAGGTAAGGGTTGATGACCTTCTCGAAGAACTTGTCCTTGGAAGCACTTGGGGACGTCATGATAATCTAGATCTGTCAGAAAAACGCTCGAAAAAAAGACAGGAGATTTTTGCGTGATACGGGAGTCAAAACCCCGAGAGATTATATAATGAATTTTTACCGACCAAAATACGTAACGTGCAAGAAAACGGAGTCCGGAAGGCACACGAGGTGCTCACGAGGTAGGGGCGCGCCCAGGGGGTAGGGCGCGCCCACCACCCTCGTGGGGCCCTCGTGTCCTTCCCGGACTGCTACTTATTTTTCTATTTTTCTAAATATTCCAAAACGGAAATATTGCCTTAAAAATTGTTTTGGAGTCAGTTTACTTACCGTACCACATACCTATTCCTTTTCGGAGTCTGAAACATTCCGGAAAGTGTCTCTTATGTATTCCTCCGGGGTTATGGTTTCAATAATATTGGTTTCAACATTTATGGGATTACCTGAGATATAATGTTTAATTCTTTGACCTTTACCACCTTCGGATTTGTGCCCTCGAAGTTGTTGATTTTTATGGCACCGGAACGATAGACCTCTTCGATAACATAGGGGCCTTCCCATTTAGAGAGAAGTTTTCCTGCAAAAAATCTTAAACGAGAGTTGTATAGCAATACATAATCACCTACATTAAACTCACGCTTTTGTATCCTTTTGTCATGCCATCTTTTACTTTTTCTTTAAACAACTTGGCATTTTCATAAGCTTGGGTTCTCCATTCATCAAGTGAGCTAATATCAAATAACCTCTTTTCACCGGCAAGTTTAAAATCATAGTTGAGCTCTTTAATAGCCCAATATGCCTTATGTTCTAGTTCGAGAGGTAAGTGACATGCTTTTCCATAAACCCATTTTATACGGAGACATACCCATAGGATTTTTGTATGCAGTTCTATAAGCCCATAATGCATCATCAAGTTTCTTAGACCAATTCTTTCTAGACCTATTAACAGTCTTTCAAAATTAATTTGAGCTCTCTATTGCTCTTAACTTTTGCAAAATTAATTTGAGCTCTCTATTGCTCAACTCTACTTGACCACTAGACTGTGGGTGATAAGGGGATGCAATTCTATAATTAACATCATATTTAGCAAGCATTTTACGGAAAGCACCATGAATAAAGTGTGAACCACCATCAGTCATTAAATATCTAGAGACTCCAAACCTCGAAAAAATAACTTCCTTAAGCATTTTAATATAAGTGTTATGATCAGCACTTCTAGTTGGAATAGCTTCTACCCACTTAGTAACGTAATCAACAGCAACTAAAATATGTGTATCCATTAGAGGCAGGAAAAGGTCCCATATAATCAAAGCCCCAAACATCAAACAGTTCAATAACAAGTGAATAATTCATAGGCATTTCTTGACGTCTACTAATATTACCAATTCTTTGACATTCATCACAAGACAAGACAAACTTACGGGCATCCTTGAAGAGAGTAGGCCAATAAAAACCAGATTGCAATACCTTATGTGCAGTTCTATCTCCAGCGTGGTGTCCTCCATAAGACTCGGAATGACACTTGCGTAGGATCTGTTCCTGTTCATGCTCAGGTACACAACGCCTAATAACACCATCTACTCCTTCTTTGTAAAGATGTAGGTCATCCCAAAAGCAATGTCTCAAATCATAGAAGAACTTTTTCTTTTGTTGGTATGTGAAGCTAGGTGGTATAAACTTAGCAACAATATAATTAGCATAATCAGCATACCATGGAGTACTACGAGAAGTACTTATAACATTTAATTGTTCATCAGGAAAGCTATCATTAATAGGTAGTGGGTCATCAAGAATATTTTCTAACCTAGACAAGTTGTCTGCAACGGGGTTCTCAGCTCCCTTTCTATCAACAATATGCAAATCAAATTCTTGTAGCAAGAGAACCCATCTAATAAGTCTAGGTTTAGCATCTTTCTTTTCCATAAGATATTTAATAGCAGCATGATCAGTTTGAATAGTTACTTTAGAATCAACAATATAATCTGAACTTATCACAAGCAAATACAACTGCTAAGCTTCTTTTTCAGTAGTAGCATAATTTCTTTGAGCATTGTCTAGAGTCTTACTAGCATAATGAATAACATTTAATTTCTTATCAACTCTTTGCCCTAGAACAGCACCTACAGCATAATCACTAGCATCACACATAATTTCAAAGGGTAGGTTCCAATCAGGTGGCTGAACAACAGGTGCAGAGACTAATGCTTTCTTAAGTATTTCAAATGCTTCTACACAATCATCATCAAAGACAAATGGTATATCTTTTTGCAATAAATTAGTCAGAGGCCGAGAAATTTTTGAGAAGTCCTTAATGAACCTCCTGTAAAATCCGGCATGACCAAGGAAACTTCTTATACCTTTGATGTCCTTGGGACATGGCATCTTTTCAATAGCATCAACCTTGGCTTTATCAACTTCAATACCTCTTTCAGAAACTTTGTGCCCCAAGACAATACCTTCATTAACCATAAAGTGGCACTTTTCCCAATTCAAGACAAGATTAGTTTCTTCACATCTCTGCAAAACTCGATCAAGATTGCTCAAGCAATCATCAAAAGAGGAACCATAGACGGAAAAGTCGTCCATGAAAACCTCACAAATCTTTTCACAAAAGTCAGAGAATATAGCCATCATGCATCTTTGAAAGGTAGCAGGTGCATTACATAAACCAAAAGGCATACATCTATAAGCAAAAGTACCAAAAGGGCATGTAAAAGTAGTCTTTGATTGATCTCTAGCCGACACAGGTATTTGAGAGAAACCAGAATAACCATCTAGAAAGCAATAGTGTGTATGTTTGCATAATCTTTCTAGCATTTGATCATAAAAGGTAAGGGGTAATGATCTTTCTTAGTAGCTTTATTTAATTTGCGGAAATCAATTACCATCCTATAACCTGTGATAATTCTTTGTGGAATCAATTCATCTTTATCATTAGGAACAACAGTAATACCTCCCTTCTTAGGGACACAATGGACAGGACTTACCCACTCACTATCAGCAACGGGATAATTATACCTGCCTCCAGAAGCTTTAGTATTTCTTTTCTTACCACTTCTTTCATTTTAGTATTCAGACGTCGTTGAGGATCACGAACTGGTTTGGCATCTGCTTCCAAATTTATTTTATGTTGACATAGAGTGGGACTAATGCCCTTAAGATCATCAAGAGTATATCCAATAGCAGCACGGTGCTTCTTCAGAGTTTTCAATAATCTTTCTTCTTCATGCTCTGAAAGGTTAGCACTAATAATAACAGGATATATCTTCTTTTCATCAAGATAAGCATATTTAAGATTATCAGGCAAAGGTTTAAGCTCAAACACGGGATCACCCTTGGGTGGAGGAGGATCCCCTAAGATTTCAACAGGCAAGTTGTGATGCAGAATAGGTTCCTGTTTAAAGAATACTTCATCTATTTCCCTTCTTTCATTCATGAACATATCATTTTCATGGTCTAGCAAATAGTGTTCTAAAGGATCACTAGGAGGTACGGCAATAGAAGCAAGACCAATAATTTCATCCTTACTAGGTAATTCTTCCTCACGATGTTGTTTACTAAATTTAGAGAAATTAAACTCATGAACCATATCATCCAAGCCAACAGTAACAACATTCTTTGTGCAATCTATGGTAGCATTGACAGTATTTAAGAAGGGTCTACCAAATATAATGGGACAAACTATCTTGTGGGGAATCAAGAACAAGAAAATCAGCAGGATATTTAGTTTTCCCACACAAGACTTCAACATCTCTGACAATTCCCATTGCTGAAATAGTATCTCTATTGGCAAGTTTAATTGTGACATCAATATCTTCTAACTCAGCAGGTGCAATTTCATTCTTAATTTCTTCATATAAAGTATGCGGTATAACACTAGCACTAGCACCCATATCACATAAGCCATGATAACAATGATCCCCTATTTTAACAGAAATAACAGGCACGCCTACCGGGTCTATGTTTATCTTTAGCACAAGGTTTAGCAATTCTAGCAGTTTCACCTTCGAACTGAATAACATGCCCATCAATATTATCAGACAAGAGATCTTTAACAATAGCAATATTAGGTTCTACTTTAACTTGCTCAGGAGGTGTATAAGTTCTAATATTGCTTTTACGAACAACAGTTGAAGCTTTAGCATGATCCTTTATTCTAACAGGGAAAGGTG
>NC_053026.1:496687863-496698803 GCF_003073215.2 Triticum urartu | reverse complement strand
GCGGGCCAACGTCTCATGTTGCAGGATTATCTTACGACGAGTAAGTGATACGTTAGGGTTATGATTTCTATACTCAACTTTGCCGTTGGTGTTGATGGGAATCCACAACCTTGTTACTTCCGCTATTTTGGATTGAGGTAATAGTATCTTACGTTACTTATACATGTGATTTACCTCTGTTATAAATCCTCGAGTACTATGTGTGTCAGCATACCGATCCAGGGATGACACTTAAGCACAGAGACTTGATCCATTCGGGTCAGGTCGCTACAAGATGGTATCAGAGCACATGTTGACTGTAGGACGTGACCCTAGAAACTGGCAAGCCCATAGCAAAGATTTTTCTCTACAACTTTCCCTTTCAAAAAGATCTTTTACCTCTCTTCTCTTCTGAGCTTATTCAAAAATTCCCTTTAGTGAGACCATACCCCTTTCCCCTTTTGACCACACGAAGATTCGACTGATGAGACCACTCCAAGAAGTACAAGATATCGGACAACTAAGACCACTTCGGAATGAAGAGTATTTTCCGTGCATCTGAATAATGGAAACTACAACGGTTGAAGACCGAAGACAAGTAGAATTTGAAGGCTCTGAAGAATTCCCAGATTTGTATGACCTAGGAAGGCTACCCTTATGGAACTTGGCAGACTATGGAAGTTGTCAATACCCGAGATCAAGGTGTATCGGAGAAAGACTGACAGGAGCATGAGACTTCGAGTTTTGTCAAAGAAACCCTAGGCAGAGATATCAACTATGGAATGATAGCTCATGGGACAAGAGCAGAAACATGGTTATCCGTGATGTCGCCCGCTGATGCTGTCACCGTGCTGAGTTAAGGATGCGAATGGATTTGATGGAGAGGCTGATGGAGCACCTATTAGTAAGATGAAGTTTTAACGTTAAGCCGGTGTATCGCCAGGATCTGGAGTAGTACATCAAGAAGTTTAAGTGGAGCTCCTTGAAGCCGTATTAGACCAAGGAAGCATTCCATGAAGAACTCAGTGAACCAAAAGCTGAAAGTAGCCAAGCAGGAGGAGCAAACCTCGAGATACCGGAGATTCGTCAAGAACTGAAGGAAGCAGTAGGACCATGGTTCATGTCAAGATGTTGAAACCCGGAAGTTTGGAATGCAACTCCAGAAATATTAAAGGACGTCATGAGAGACTTTGCTACAACAGAGATGATCTGGCAAAAGAACTTGAGAAAGACAAGCATGATCGGAAGAAGCCATTGGAGCATGAACAAGGCTTGAAGAGTTTGGAGATGTTGAAGATTTATTGACCTTTAGAAGACCAAACCCCTGTTATATACCCTACGTTAGATGCGACGTTTGTGAGCTGTCATTTGTTTGATTTTTTCCCGACAGCCACAAATAAAATCCACTTTTCAAAACTTTTTGTTTGTATTGTGTGCATCCCTCTCTATCTCTCTTATCTCACCCCAAACCCATGGACCCAATAGAGGATGAATGGAGATGAGCTTGTATTTTTTGGACCGATGAGTCAGTTGGAGACACCGATGGAATTTAGAACATGGAGGATCACATGGAGAATAACCCTATAGTCGGAAAGGATATGACCCAGCATGCTCTTAGTGCTTTGAAAGAGGTGCTGCTACTTGGTGGAGGAATGTACCAAAACATCAATGGATGGCAAGGAGTAACCACTTGGAAATAATTTAAGTTGACTTTCCAAAGTCTCGGCTTTGTGTCCCAGAAGTTGAAGCCTTATGGAAAGGATATGAAGAAACCTTGTGCATACAAGATTTGTGGAGAAATAGGACACACCCATAAAGAACACAAGGATGAATGCCCTAATTGTGAAGGAAGTCACCCAGTTGAAGAATGCCCAATTAGGCAGATTACTTGTTTCTTATGTGAAGGGACTACCACTATCCTGCTCAGTGTCACATTTACCCCATGGTACAACGAACCATCCAGCAGAAGAAAGAAGAAAAAAGGACCCTCATGGAAATTTTAGAAGAAGCTTGTGATGGAGGACACACCTAAAGAGGACCCGAGTAAATCCCTGCACTAAGTCTTGCTATTCATGTGGAGAAGAGGACACATCTTCCAATTGTTTGAATGGGGATCTAGTAGAATTCCCGACAGAGGAAGTAGAATATGACCCACAGGAAATAGAAGCCATGATTGGCATGGAAAGGTCCAGGAAGAGAAGCAGATTGGATCCAGGAAGGACCTGAGTCATATCACCTGTTACAGGTGCAAGGAGTCAGGGCACTACCTCAACAGTTGCCCAAAAGGAAACCTCGATACTTGTCAGAAGTAATATGTTTGCCAGCGAATGCCCTAAGGAGAAGGAAACTTGTGCTAGATAGTTGAGTTTGCAACAAAAGAAATGGAGTAGTAGAAGTGAGAACATTTTCTTTTATATTGAGGTGTTGAGTTGAGACTTGTAATGGAAAAGCAAGAGATTGTAATCATTGGAGAATCAGTAAAGTTAGCATGGTTGGTAAAGATTTGGGTTTTATGAGTTGTTACTCTATGAAGAAGGATTTTGACCATTTTGAGGATATGAGAAATATGGTCTATGGAAGAATTGTGCATTTTAAGGGTGGTAGTACCCTGTAAAAACCCTTGACCCCTGGAAAAGATAAGGATACTCCACTGAGTGGATTTCGGACAAAATAATACGAGTTTGTCTCGATATGTGTGATACCCAAGAGTATGTTGGGATGAAGTTGGAGACCATCAGTTGTTTGGACGAAATGTGATCAGGAGTTAGAAGAATGTTAAGTGGATTCGAGATAAGACTGAAGGTAGCTCAGTCCAGGCAGAAGAGTTATGCAGACTCAAAAACTCAAGGAGGTAGTCTATGAAATTGGAGACAGAGCATGTCTTCGTGTGTCCCCTTTGCGAGGAAGTTAAACGATTTGGAGTTAAGGGAAAGTTAGCCCCGAGATTTTTAGGACCATACCGAGTTTTGGAGCGTATGGGAGAAGTGGCCAACAAGTTGGAGTCACCCGAAGGACTGTCAGGAGTTCATGATGTGTTTCACGTTTCCCAGTTGAAGAAGTGCCATGCAGAGATGGCCAATATTCCCCTGTAAGGACGCTTGACCCTGGAAAGGATAATGATGTTCCACGAAGTGGAATATGGACTCCATAAGTATAAGTTTTTATCTCGGTATGTGGGATATCCCACGAGGATGAAGAGATAAATTACTATTGGATATAAAGGAGGTATGATGTCGGAAATATGGATCAATGGAAACTCCATGATGAGTCTGAGTAATCATGTCCTAGTTTGGTGCCAATAAAGGAAGGAAGACATACAATTGGATGGATTTAAGAATACTAGGAAGTTGGAAGTTGGAATAATGATCAGTTGCCCGATGATAAGTTCAAGGACTACAAGTGATGAGATGGGCCATAACCACATGCCCCAGGACCTGCCAAGAAGCAAGCACATTCTTGCTGAAGGAAAAACCCTGGAAGAGAGTACGACCTTACCCACCGACAATTTTATAGGAGTAACGCAAAACTTGAGAGTTGTGAAGGAACGATAGATGTTTGTTTGGCTTGCAGAATCATGATTATCCAAACCAGTTCGTCGACAAGAGAAATTCTGCAATGCTTGTGAGGATGATGAGTGTTAGATACGAGATTCGCTAAACTGTATACAAGGTAATGATTTGGGTGCGGGATGGATTGTCACCATACCGACTTACTCTTATTATTCTCCTTGCTATATGGGATGGTAAATCTGAGTGACTTACCTATAGTAGAGAGACGACGATCAAAACCTTGTTTAAACCTTAGAATGGTATAAGTATTTTCCCTTGTACAAGGCAGTTTTTTGCCAACCGTAGGTTATACGGTGAGGATCAACCCAGACCCATTTATTGCAGGAGAAACCATAAATTGTTGGCCACCATGAGATATCGATAGTTGTTTAGTATTGGCGCCAGACCCGTCAGCTAAGAAGACCCAGTCTGAATAACTTTACCAGGATGAAAGTACAGAAGAATTGAGGAAAAAGGTTATGCCGCTGCCGGAAGAGCCAGAGAAGGAATTATCCTTATGATCTAAGAAGACTAGCCCTGTCAAGAATAAGGATGGATATATGAGTATTGATGGGACCATAACAATGGTTCTAAAGGGTGGTAGCACCCGAGACCCCGGAGACGATCGATGGATTTTGAGAAGACCCCGAACCTAACCTATTTCTTTCTAGCCTCTCCGAATCTCGAGGACGAGATTCATTTTAAGGGTGGTAGGTTGTAACATCCCAAAATTCTAAATTTTGGAATGTTATAATAAATAGATAGATTGATTTATTGTTTGATTGCTGTGTGATTGATTGAGTGATCGAAACTTTTTGAAAGTTAAAAGAGAGGGAATAAAAGGACTTACCCAAACTTTCATATTTGCTTTCTGATCTCCATGAATTCAAATTCTTTTCAACACAAAACCCTAGAGAGAAGATGACATGACTTCTTCCATTTATTTAAATGACCAGGGGTGTTGAAAATATTTGAATTTCATTTGGAAAATATTTCCAATTCTGCAACTTTATGCAACTCAATGATTTTCACGAGCGAAGATAAAATGACTTCTTCAAATTATATGAAATATGAGTTGGGAGTTCAAAGAATTAAATTCAAAGTTCATTGGAATTTATTTTCAATTTGGAGATATTTGAGTTTTATTCAAATTATTTTTCTCCAAAAATAAAATACATGGAAAATAGGGTAACATGATTCCCTACATTAGAAAATTGGAGAAAAATTAAATTGAAATCATTTTGGTATTTTTAAAATGATTTTTGCTGGATTTTAATAGACCGGTAGCACTCTTTGATTTATCTGAATTTGTGTGAATTTTCTTTAATGCTAGAAAAATGTTCATGTTATAGAAAATCTTTTTCTGATATATTATATGCCTATATAATATTTTTAATTATCTCGTTTTATTATTTTAATTCTCTGAATGTTTTTTTTTAAAATCTTTCCGTCGAAACTGGGCCGGCCCAGCTCCCAGCGAGGCCCAGCCCAGCTCGCCCGCGCGCCCCGCTCGTCTCCTCCCGGGACTCCGCCCGCAGCACGCCGCTGCGCCGCCATGGCCGCCGTCCCCGCTGCGGACTCCTCGCGCCGCCTCTCCTTACCCCTCCCGCACGTCTCCTCCGCTCCTCCCCTATAAAACCCGCCGCCGCTGGACCCGCAGCCCGCCGCCCACGCCTCGCGTCGCCGCCGCACTTGCTGCCGCCACCATCGCCGAACCGCACCGCTGCCGCTTGCACTCGCCGCCGCTGCCGCGCTTCACTTCCCACGCCGCCGCCTCCGCTCGTCGTCGAAGCCGCCGCCCAAGCGCTGCTCGCCGTCGCTAGCTGCCTCGCCGGAGCCGCCGTCTCGCCGGAGCCCCGCTGCCGCCGCCAACCGTCGTCACCGGTCATCGGTTTTTCTCGCCGAACCGCCGAACCGACCGAACCGGTATAAACCGAGTAAAACCGCCCGGTTCACCGTTTTTTTCTTTTGGTTTAGTTTTCGTTTAAAACCAGTTTTGTTTAGGTTTAATTATATAGAGAACGTCTGCTGCTTAGACCTTATAAGCGAACGTTCGCCTTTTAGTCTTTTTCTTTTTCTGTTATTTTCGGCCAGGGACCTAGATGTGAATACTTTATTTACAGAATAGTCCCTGTTCTTCAAACAAGCACAACTTTTTACTTGTTTGTCCAAATCCAACGAAACCAACGCCCACATCTTCGTTATGATCTCCTCTATCCAGTAAAACAACTTAAATATGTTTTTGAAAAGTTTAAAATTTTGAATTAGATCAGATTTGAATTCAAACTTCATTTGACCATAACTTGAGTTTCGTAACTCCGTTTTAGTTGATTCTTTTTGCAAATCGAAGCTCTTGACCTAAACTTTCTGATAAGGCCAAATACATATAATTTTGGTACTGTTAGAAATTGTTTTATGTTGCAAGAGTTATTTGCTTGGTTTTGATGTTTTCCGAATTGTCTTCTTCGATCTCTCTGATCTTTTGAGTGATTGCTTATGTGTGGTTACTATTGCTTGCTTACGATAGATTGACCGGAGTGTGACGAGTAGAGAAATCAAGAGTTTTGAGTGCGAATCATCTTCATCAACATTGCAGGCAAGTTCACACTTTGATCATACCCCTTTATCACCCAGTTTTTATGCATTAGTTCAACCTCAAACATTGCATGAGTAGGATCGATAACATGTGGGTATTGGGAAGTAGTTGATGAGGTAGGAACCTATTGCCCTGCATTCAAACCTTGGGAGTTACTATTACGTTATGCTTACATTGCCATGCTATGCTCGTAGACGTGGATTGGGTTTGAGAGTATTTCATGACAAATGTGAGATTGTTAATTAATGGTTCAACTTAAGGTGGCAACTTTAATACACATCTGGGTGGATTGAGGGACCTGGGGATATATCCAGGATTGCCTGTCTAGGCACCTGGGTACAGTGATTGCCTAGGAGATTATACCGTGTTATGGACTGCCACCCAGGCTCAAAGGGATCATAGATATTCATGCTAGAAACTTCCGTGTGCAGCCACAAGCTATTATGGGCTCTAGCATAGTTGAAAGTCGTGTGAACTCTTACAGTGGTAGACTAGCAGATGTAGGGGTTGTAGGTGGTACGGTCTACCCATCGTAAGGTGCAAACGCTTTTGAAAGACTATGTCTCGGTCATTCGTTTCTCAAACACCATGTAGTGCGAGAAATCCAACGGAGGCGATCGAGTCTTGTGGGAAAAGTGCGCAAACCTCTGTAGAGTGTATAAACTAATCATGATTAGCCGTGTCCCCGGTTATGGACAACTTGAGTATCTAGTACCTGGATTATCATGTGAATCTCATCACGTTACTTTTAAATTAAGTTTGTTGGGTTTAATGATGTTATTTAATTGGGATTGAGAATGCTGTCAACCATTCTCAATGTTCAACAACCACCATGATAGTTAAATAAAATTTATTCCTTTGCAGTAGGGAAAAATTGGCTTTTCGCAAAAACCTTATAACCATAGAGCTTTTCCACAGCCAAATATGCATGTAGTGATAGCCTTTGTTCATCATTCTCTATTGGTGTGAATTTTCCAGTACATTCAATGTACTGACCCTTTGTGGCTGCAACGTCTCATGTTGCAGGATTATCTTACGACGGTAAGTGATACGTTAGGGTTTACGATTTCTACACTCAACTTTGTCGTTGGTGTTGAATGGGAATCCACAACCTTGTTACTTCCGCTATTTTGGATTGGAGGTATAGTATTTACGTTACTTTACACATGTGATTTACCTCTGTTATAAATCCTCGAGTAGTGTGTGTGTCAGCCATACCGATCCAGGGATGACACTTAGCACAGAGACTTGATCCATTCGGTCGGGTCGCTACATATGCCTTATGTTCTAGCTCAAGAGGCAAATGATATGCTTTACCATAAAACCATTTATACGGAGAACATACCCATAGGATTTTTATAATGCAGTTCTATAGACCATAAATGCATCAAGTTTCTGGACCAAAATTCTTCTAGATCTATTACAGTCTTTTGAAAAATTAATTGAGCTCTCTGTTACTCAATTCTACTTGACCAGTAGACTACGGGTGATAAGGAGATGCAATTCTATGATTAACATCATACTTAGTAAGCATTTTACGAAAAGCACCATGAATAAAAATGTGAACCACCATCAGTCATTAAATTATCTAGGGACTCCAAACCCTCAGGAAAATACTTCTACCACTTAAGTAACATAATCGACAACAACTAAAATATGTGTATACCCATTAGAGGAAGGAAATGGTCCCATATAATCAAATCCCCAAACATCAAATGGTTCAATAACAAGTGAATAACTCATAGCCCTTTCTTGACTTTTACTAATATTACCAATTCTTTGACATTCATCACAAGACAAGACAAACTTACGGGCATCCTTGAAGAGAGTAGGCCAATAAAAACCGGATTGCAATACCTTATGTGCAGTTCTATCTCCAGCATGATGTCCTCCATAAGCCTTGGAGTGACACTTGCGTAGGATATGTTCCTGTTCATGCTCAGGTACACAACGTCTAATAATACCATCTACTCCTTTATAAAGATGTGGGTCATCCGAAAAGTAATGTCTCAAATCATATAAGAACTTTTTCTTTTGCTGGTATGTCAAACTAGGTGGTATAAATTTAGCAACAATATAATTAGCATAATCAGCATACCGTGGAGCAGTTCGAGAAGCATTTATGACATTTAATTGTTCATCAGGAAAGCTTCATCAATAGGTAGTGGGTCATCAACAACATTTTCTAACCTAGACAAGTTGTCTGCAACGGGGTTCTCAGCCCCCTTTCTATCAATAATATGCAAATCAAATTCTTGTAGCAGGAGAACCCATCTAATAAGTCTAGGTTTAGCATCTTTCTTTTCCATAAGGTATTTAATAGCAGCATGATCAGTGTGAATAGTTACTTTATAATCAACAATATAAGGTCTGAACTTATC
The DNA here is from genome assembly GCF_003073215.2 of Triticum urartu. Taxonomy (NCBI): domain Eukaryota; kingdom Viridiplantae; phylum Streptophyta; class Magnoliopsida; order Poales; family Poaceae; genus Triticum; species Triticum urartu. The sequence goes on along the minus strand of NC_053026.1, from coordinate 496,690,299 downwards.
ACTAGCAAATACAACTGCTAAGAATTCCTTTTCAGTAGTAGCATAATTTCTCTGGGCATTGTCTAGAGTTTTACTAGCATATTGAATAACATTTAATTTCTTATCAAATCTTTGCCCTAGAACAGCACCTACAGCATAATCACTAGCATCACACATAATTTCAAAGGGTAAATTCCAATCAGGTGGCTAAACAATAGGTGCAGAAATCAATGCTTTGTTAAGTATTTCAAATGCTTCTACACAATCATCATCAAAGACAAAAGGAATATCTTTTTGTAATAGATTAGTCAGAGGCCGAGAAATTTTTGAGAAGTCCTTAATGAACCTCCTATAAAAACCGGCGTGACCGAGGAAGCTTCTTATACCTTTAATGTCCTTGGGACATGGCATCTTTTCAATAGCATCAACCTTAGCCTTGTCAACTTCAATACCTTTTTTAGAAATTTTATGCCCCAAGACAATACCTTCATTAACCATAAAGTGGCACTTCTCCCAATTCAAAACAAGATTAGTTTCTTCACATCTCTACAAAACTCGATCAAGGTTGCTCAAGCAATCATCAAAAGAAGATCCATAAACGGAGAAATCGTCGATGAAAACCTCACATATCTTTTCACAAAAGTCAGAAAATATAGCCATCATGCATCTTTGAAAGGTAGCAGGTGCATTACATAAGCCAAAAGGCATACGTCTATAAGAAAAAGTACCGAAAGGGCAAGTAAAAGTGGTCTTTGCTTGATCATCAGCTGACACAGGTATTTGAGAGAAACCAGAGTAACCATCTAGAAAGAAAAAATGTGTATGTTTGGATAATCTTTCTAGCATTTGATCAATAAAAGGTAAGGGGTAATGATCTTTTTAGTAGCTTTATTTAATTTGTGGAAATCAATTACCATCCTATAACCTGTAATAATTCTTTGCGGGATCAATTCATCTTTATCATTAGGAACAACAGTAATACCTCCCTTCTTAGGGACACAATGGACAGGACTTACCCACTGACTATCAGCAACGGGATAAATTATACCTGCCTCAAGGAGCTTTAGTATTTCTTTTCTGACCACTGCTTTCATCTTAGGATTCAGCCGTCGTTGGTGATCAATAACTGGTTTGGCGTCTTTCTCCAAATTTATTTTGTGTTGACATAGAGTGGGACTAATGCCCTTAAGATCATCAAGAGTGTATCCAATAGCAGCGCGGTGCTTCTTCAGAGTTTTCAATAATTTTTCTTCCTCCTTCTCTGAAAGGTTAGCACTAATAATAACATGATATATCTTCTTTTCATCAAGATAAGCATATTTAAGAGTATTTGGTAAAGGTTTAAGCTCAAACACGGGATCACCCTTGGGTGGAGGAGGATCCCCTAGGATTTCAATAGGTAAGTTGTGTTTCAGAATAGGTCCCTGTTTAAACAATACTTCATCTACTTCCCTTCTTTCATTCATGAACATATCATTTTCATGGTCTAGCAAATATTGTTCTAAAGGATCATTAGGAGGCACATCAATAGAAGCAAGACCAATAATTTCATCTTTACTAGGAAATTCTTCATCACGGGGTTGTCTACGGAATTTAGAAAAATTAAACTCATGGGACATATCATCCAAACCAATAGTAACAACATCCTTCTTGCAATCTATCTTAGCATTAACAGTATTCAAGAAGGGTCTACCAAATATAATGGGACAAAAGCTATCTTGAGGGAACCAAGAACAAGAAAATCACCAGGATATTTAGCCTTCCCACACAAGACTTCAACGTCTCTAACAATCCCAATTGGTGAAATAGTATCTCTATTAGCAAGCTTAATGGTAACATCAATATCTTCTATCTCAGCTGGTGCAATATCATGCATAATTTCTTTGTATAAGGAAATAGGTATTGCACCAGAACTAGCACCCACATCACACAAACCATGATAGCAATTATCTCCTATTTTAACAGAAATAACAGGCATGCCTACGACAGGTCTATGTTTATTTTTAGTATCAGGTTTAGCAATTCTAGCAGTCTCATCACAGAAATAAATAACATGCCCATCGATATTATCGGCCAAGAGATATTTAACCATAGAAATATTAGGTTCAACTTTAATGCTCAGGAGGTGTATAAGTTCTAATATTACTTTTACGAACCACAGTTGAAGCTTTAGCATGATCCTTTATTCTAACAGGGGAAGGTGGTTTCTCAACATAAGTAGTGGGAACAACAGGATCATCATAAGTGATAGTTTTTTCTTCAACTTTAATAGGTGCAACTACTTTTGTTTCAATGGGAGGATTATATTTAAACCACTTCTCCTTAGGGAGATAAACATGAGTAGCAAAGGATTCAAGAAAGAAGCTACTATCTCAGAGTCAAGTCCATATTTAGTGCTAAATTTACGGAAAACATCGATATCCATAAAAGATTTAACACAATCAAACTTAGGTGTTA
>NC_053026.1:496656783-496686863 GCF_003073215.2 Triticum urartu | reverse complement strand
GAGAGAGAATTGGTGTAAAGCGCATGAAGAAACTCCATGCTGATGGGACTTTTGGAATCACTTGATGCTTGCGAACCATGCCTCATGGGCAAGATGACTAAGACTCCGTTCTCTGGAACAATGGAGCGAGCAACTGACTTATTGGAAATAATACATACTGATGTATGCAATCTGATGAGTGTTGAGGCTCGCGGCGGTATCGTTATTTTCTGACCTTCACAGATGATTTGAGCAGATATGGGTATATCTACTTGAATGAAACATAAGTCTGAAACATTTGAAAAGTTCAAAGAATTTCAGAGTGAAGTGGAAAATCATCGTAACAAGAAAATAAAGTTTCTACGATCTGATCGTGGAGGAGAATATTTGAGTTACGAGTTTGGTCTTCATTTGAAACAATGTGGAATAGTTTCACAACTCATGCCACCTGGAACACCACAGCATAATGGTGTGTCCGAACGTGTAATCGTACTTTACTAGATATGGTGCGATCTATGATGTCTCTTACTGATTTACCACTATCGTTTTGGGGTTATGCATTAGAGACAACTGCATTCACGTTAAATAGGGCACCATCTAAATCCATTGAGATGACTCGTATGAACTATGGTTTGGCAAGAAACCAAAGCTGTCATTTCTTAAAGTTTGGGGTTGCGATGCTTATGTGAAAAAGTTTCAAACTGATAAGCTCGAACCCAAATCGGAGTAGTGCGTCTTCATAGGATACCCAAAAGAAACTGTTGGGTACACCTTCTATCACAGATCCGAAGGCAAGATATTTTGTTGCTAAGAATGGATCCTTTCTAGAGAAGGAGTTTCTCTCGAAAGAAGTGAGTGGGAGGGTAGAACTTGATGAGGTAATTGTACCTTCCGAATTGGAAAGTAGTTCATCACAGAAATCAGTTCCAGTGATTCCTACACCAATTAGTGAGGAAGCTAATGATGATGATCATGAAACTTCAGATCAAGTTACTACCGAACCTCGTAGGTCAACCAGAGTACGGTCCGCACCAGAGTGGTACGGTAATCCTGTTCTGGAAGTCATGTTACTAGACCATGACGAACCTACGAACTATGAGGAAGCGATGATGAGCCCAGATTCCGCAAAATGGCTTGAGGCCATGAAATCTGAGATGGGATCCATGTATGAGAACAAAGTATGGACTTTGATTGACTTGCCCGATGATCGGTGAGTCATTGAGAATAAATGGATCTTCAAGAGGAAGACGGACGCTGATAGTAGTGTTACTATCTACAAAGCTCGAATTGTCGCAAAATGTTTTCGACAAGATCAAGGTGTTGACTATGATGAGATTTTCTCACTCGATATCGATGCTTAAAAGTCTGTCCGAATCATGTTAGCAGTTGCCGCATTTTATGAAATCTGGCAAATGGATGTCAAAACTGCATTCCTTAATGGATTTCTTAAAGAAGAGTTGTATATGATGCAACCAGAAGGTTTTGTCAATCCTAAAGGTGCTAACAAAGTGAGCAAGCTCCAGCGATCCATCTATGGACTGGTGCAAGCATCTCGGAGTTGGAATATATGCTTTGATAAAGTGATCAAAGCATATGGTTTTTATACAGACTTGCGGTGAAGCCTGTATTTACAAGAAAGTGAGTGGGAGCACTACAACATTTCTGATAAGTATATGTGAATGACATATTGTTGATCGGAAATAATGTAGAATTTTCTAGAAAGCATAAAGGAGTGTTTGAAAGGAGTTTTTCAAAGAAAGACCTCGGTGAAGCTACTTACATATTGAGCATCAAGATCTATAGAGATAGATCAAGACGCTTGATATATTTTCAATGAGTACATACCTTGACAAGATTTTGAAGTAGTTCAAAATAGAACAGTCAAAGAAGGAGTTCTTGCCTGTGTTGCAAGGTGTGAAGTTGAGTAAAGACTCAAAACCCGACCACGACAGAAAATAGAAAGAGAATGAAAAGTCATTCCCTATGCCTCAGTCATAGGTTCTATAAAATATGCTATGCTGTGTACCAGACCTATTGTGTCACCATAAGATTGGCAAGAGGGTACAATAGTGATCCAGGAGTGGATCACTGGACAACGGTCAAAAATATCCTTAGTGGAATAAGGAAATGTTTCTCGGTTATGGAGGTGACAAAGAGTTCGTCGTAAAGAGTTACGTCGATGCAAGCTTTGACACCGATCTGGATGACTCTAAGTCTCGATCTAGATACATATTGAAAGTGGGAGCAATTAGCTAGAGTAGCTCCGTGCAAAGCATTGTAGACATAGAAAATTTGCAAAATACATACGGCTCTGAATGTGGCAGACCCGTTGACTAAATTTCTCTCACAAGCAAAACATGATCACTCTTTGGGTGTTAATCACATAGCGATGTGAACTAGATTATTGACTCTAGTAAACCCTTTGGGTGTTAGTCACATGGAGATGTGAACTAATCACATAAAGATGTGAACTATTGGTGTTAAATCACATGACGATGTGAACTAGATTATTGACTCTAGTGCAAGTGGGAGACTGAAGGAAATATGCCCTAGAGGCAATAATAAAGTTGTTATTTATATTTCCTTATATCATGATAAATGTTTATTATTCATGCTAGAATTGTATTAACCGGAAACTTAGTACATGTGTGAATACATAGACAAACAGAGTGTCACTAGTATGCCTCTACTTGACTAGCTCGTTAATCAAAGATGGTTAAGTTTCCTAGCCATGGACAAAGAGTTGTCATTTGATAACGGGATCACATCATTAGAGAATGATGTGATTGACTTGACCCATCCGTTAGCTTAGCACGATGATCGTTACAGTTTCATTGCTACTGCTTTCTTCATGACTTATACATGTTCCTCAGACTATGAGATTATGCAACTCCCGAATACCGAGAACACCTTGTGTGCTATCAAACGTCACAACGTAACTGGGTGATTATAAAGATGCTCTACAGGTGTCTCCGATGGTGTTTGTTGAGTTGGCATAGATCAAGATTAGGATTTGTCACTCCGTGTATCGAGAGGTATCTCTGGGCCCTCTCGGTAATGCACATCACTATAAGCCTTGCAAGCAATGTGACTAATGAGTTAGTTACGGGATGATGCATTACGGAACGAGTAAAGAGACTTGCCGGTAACGAGATTGAACTAGGTATTGAGATACCGACGATCGAATCTCAGGCAAGTAACATACCGATGACAAAGGGAACAAAGTATATCGTTATGCGGTTTGACCGATAAAGATCTTCGTAGAATATGTAGGAACCAATATGAGCATCCAGGTTCCGCTATTGGTTATTGACTGGAGATGAGTCTCGGTCATGTCTACATAGTTCTCGAACCCGTAGGGTCCGCACGCTTAATGTTCTGTGACGATTTGTATTATGAGTTATGTGATTTGATGACCGAAGTTTGTTCGGAGTCCCGGATGAGATCGGGGACATGACGAGGAGTCTCGAAATGGTCGAGACGTAAAGATCGATATATTGGAAGGCTATATTCGGACATCGGAAAGGTTCCGAGTGATTCGGGTATTTTTCGGAGTACCGGAGAGTTACGGGAATTCGTATTGGGCCTTAATGGGCCATACGGGAAAGGAGAGAAAGGCCTCAAGGGTGGCGTGCCCCTTCCCCATGGACTGGTCCGAATTGGACTAGGGAAAGGGGGCGCCCCCTTCCTTCCTTCTCCTTCTCCCTTCCCTTTTTCCTATTCCATGTGGGAGGTGGAATCCTACTAGGACTAGGGAGTCCTAGTAGGACTCCACACTTTGGGCGCGCCCTATGAGGGCCAGCCTCCTCCTCCCTCCATCCTTTATATACGTGGCCAGGGGGCACCCCATAGACACACAAGTTGATCATTGATCTCTTAGCCGTGTGCGGTGCCCCCCTCCACCATAATCCACCTCGGTCATATCGTAGCGGTGCTTAGGCGAAGCCCTGTTCCTGGTAGCATCATCATCACCGTCATCACGCCGTCGTGCTGACGAAGCTCTCCCTCGACACTCTGCTGGATCGTGAGTTCGTGGGACGTCACCGAGCGAACGTGTGCAGATCGCGGAGGTGCCGTACTTTCGGTACTAGGATCGGTCGATCGTGAAGACGTACGACTACATCAACCGCGTTGTCATAACGCTTCCGCTTATGGTCTACGAGGGTACGTAGACAACACTCTCCCCTCTCGTTGCTATGCATCACCATGATCTTGCGTGTGCGTAGGAATTTTTGAAATTACTACGTTCAGTAGGGGCTTATAGTTTTGCCTCAATTTTTACCTCAAGGGTAATGTCAACAATAATAGTTCATGAAAACTCACATCCAATTAGCTATATATCAGGATCTTTCCAACACATTGTGCTTGCCAAAGGATAAAATGTAAAAAGGAAAGGTGAAGATCACCATGACTCTTGATGAAGTATAAGACAAGAATAAAATATAGGCCCTTCGCAGAGGGAAGCAGAGGTTGTCATGTGCTTTTATGGTTGGATGCACAAAATCTTAATGCGAAAGAACGTCACTTTATATTGCCACTTGTGATATGGACCTTTATTATGCAGTCCGTCGCTTTTATTTCTTCCACATCACAAGATCGTATAAAGCTTATTTTCTCCACACTAATAAATCATACATATTTAGAGAGCAATTTTTATTGCTTGCAACAATGACAACTTACTTGAAGGATCTTACTCAATCCATAGGTAGATATGGTGGACTCTCATGGCAAAACTAGGTTAAGGATATTTGGAAGCACAAGTAGTATCTCTACTTGGTGCAAAGAATTTGGCTAGCATGAGAGGGAAAGGCAAGCTCAACATGTTGGATGATCCATGACAATATAATTTATCTTCAGATGTAAGAAAACATAACCCATTACGTTGTCTTCCTTGTCCAACGTCAACTTTTTAGCATGTCATATTTTAATGAGTGCTCACATCATAAAAGATGTCCAAGATAGTATATTTATATGTGAAAACCTCTCTTTCTTTATTACTTCCTATTAATTGCAACGATGACCAAAACTATGTTTGTCAACTCTCAACAACTTTTATTCATCATACTCTTTATATGTGAAGTCATTACTCTCCATAAGATCCATATGATCTCTTTATTTCTTTTATTCTTTCTCTTTTTTCTATTCCCTCAAGATCATAGCAAAATAATCAAGCCCTTGACTCAACACTAATCTTTATTATATATAGCTCACGGACTCGATTACATAGAAGGATCATAAAGCAAAACTCACAACTAGATCATACTAAAACTTTATTCTACTAGATCAAGATATTACCAAAAGGATCGAACTAAGAAAAACGGTAAAGATAAAAGTGATGGTGATACGATACCGGGGCACTCCCCCAAGCTTGGCAGTTGCCAAGGGGAGTGCCCATACCCATGTGTTTATGTTTCCTTCCTCGGAGGTGGTGATGATGGAGTTGTTGATGATGTAGGCTTGTCGTCCATCTTCCAAGGCATAGGCTCACCATCATAGAAGGATGATCGAGTCTCCGGGATCCTCAAATCTGCAGCCAAACTCATCCTCTTGAATCTATATTCATACTCAGTTTTGGTTTTGCAGGTCATAGATCTGGGCTTGGAGGCGCTCGATTTTCTCGTGAAGCTTGAAGATGGCCTCCCCAATGTTCTTGTCATCCAGCTTGTGGTTGTTGGTGAACTCCATGATCATTATATGATTGGAGTCGAGTCCACGTTCCACCATCTCCTGGCACTTGAAAACTTGTTGCTCCAATGCCTCGAGCCTTGTCTCCATGCTTCCGGTCCTCCTTGGTCCCTCATCATCGGATATGCAGCAACCACTCACGCATCTCAATGGTTTGAGGGGTTGCACTACAAAAAAATACACTTCCGTGATGATACGTGTTTGTCACAGTAGGTCGCTTTTTGTCATGCATGTACATCCATGACAAATTTATGACAGAATCAAGATAGTCATACCTGTGCTGTCGTAGAAGTGTTCCATGACATTACCAAAATTATCATCACGGAAGTGTCCACTTCCATGACGATAAATCGCGCGTCACAGAAGTGCTTTCGTCAAGGGTGACCGACACGTGGCATCCACCGTAACGGAACACCGTTAAGCTATCGGGTCGGGTTTTGGATCCGATAACCCGTTAACAGCCCCGACCAATGGGGATTTTCCACGTGTAAAATCATCATTGGCTAGAGGAAACACGTGTCGGCTCATCGTCGGGACAGATGTCATCCACTCACTGGACAGAAGGCGCCTATGATACGTCGACACGTGGCACGGCCCAACTAAGGCCCACAAGATTTTGCGGACCATAATGGGCCGGCCCAGCTAAAGGCCACAAAATTTTGCGGACCATAATGGGCTGGCCCAGCTAAAGGCCCACAAGATTTTGCGGGCCATAATGGGCCGGCCCAGGTAAAGGCCCACAAGATTTTTGTGTGCCATAATGGGCCGGCCCAGGTAAAGGCCCACAAGATTCTTGCGGATCATAATGGGCCGGCCCAGCTAAAGGCCCACGAGATTTCGCCGACATTAATGGGTCGGCCCAGCTGTAGGCCCACAAGATTTTGAGGACCCTAGTAGGCCGGCCCATTAACTGGCTGCCATGTTTTGGGCCAAATGCCGGCCCATATTTGATCCGGTCCATTAATGGCCTGCCACGCTCCGGGCCTAATAGTGGCCCATATGAGATCCGGCCCGTTAAAAGCCTACCACGTTCTGGGCCAAATTACGGCCCAGATCAGGTCCGGCCCTTTAAGAGGCTTTGGGCTCAATTATGGCCCATATCAGATTCGGCCCGTCAACTGGACACTATGCTTTTGGGCCCACTTGCTAAAGGCCCACTTAGTAATTCGGCCTGATATTAGTTTTGGCCTGTTAAGGGCCCGTTTAACATTTCGGCCCTATATTAATTTCGGCCTGTTAAAAGCCCGTCATATAGTTGGGCCTAACTACGGCCCGGTTTGCATCCGGCCTGCTCGCAGCCGATATCTGATTGGGCCAAACAAGGACCCAGACAATTTTGGCCTGTTAAAAGCCCGTGATTTGATTCGCACAATCATGGGCCGGGGTTCATTTCGGGCTGCTGCGTAACTAGTAGGAATTAAGAACAAACCTACTCTATACAATAAAGAAATTACGGCATAGTAACTAAGAATAAACCTACACTACACAATAAAGGATTTAAGGTATATTACATCCACTGGGCATCAAAGTTCGCCACCAGTGATCATAAAGCGCAACGAAGAAGCAGATTACAAAAACTGGGCACCATTGCAGCGTAACAAAATAATACTGAACCGAGACCACTTCCAAGACAGTTCAAGAAAGGTTAGCCTTGCGGGGAACTGCTGCGCAAGCTGCTAAGCAAGGCTGTGAGACCGGCCTAGCATGTCGGTCATAGCTTCCAGGTGTAGCTGTTTAGCGATGAGGTTCTCATTGGTGTTCTCCACAATCTTTCTTAGAGATAGGACTTCCAAGTCGAAGTTGAGTTGCAGAATGCCTTTCTGCTAGAACTTGGGACTGAAGAAGTCGAACTGATTCAGACAACGAATTCTGTGAGCTTGTCTGACTGTTAGTCTCAAGTAACTTGAACGCTGCATCAAGATAAGACTTTGGGGTTGTCTCGCTATCTTGAAGATGTTTTGCCTTCTTTGCTGCAACATATATGTTGGGTTTGTCTCACAGCCTTCAGCAGACTTGTGCATGCCATCAGGCATATCACCCTAAAACAAAGCAGAGAGATGACAGGTTTTGCACGTGTATAAACAAAGATGATAACTGTTCTGTCAATTCTATCCAATTTCAAATTAGAAAATAAAGAGTATGTTCAAAATATCAATAGCATAATTTGGCATTGTTCATAATGCGGGGAGCTTCACCACACTACTGGATTACCATGTCAACATAACAAGCATAGATGAAGGGCAAAGAAAATCATTGTATCTATTTTGGATAATGTGCATGGCATGTTGTTCATATCATCAGCACACATCAGTAGCGACCCGACCTCAGATGGTCAAGTCTCTGTGCTTAAGTGTCATCCCTGGATCGGTATGCTGACATACACAGTACTCGAGGATTTATAACAGAGGTAAATCACATGTAAAAGTAACGTAAAAACTATTACCTCAATCCAAAATAGCGGAAGTAACAAGGTTGTGGATTCCCATCAACACCAACGGCAAAGTTGAGTGTAGAAATCGTAACCCTAACGTATCACTTACTCGTCGTAAGAAATCCTACAACATGAGACGTTACAGCCACAAAGGGTTAGTACATTGAATGTACTGGCAAATTCACACCATAGAGAAATGATGAACAATGGCTATCACTACATGCAATTTGGCTGGTGGAAAAGCTCTATGGTTATAAGGTTTTTGTGAAAAGCCAATTTTTCCCTACTGCAAAGGAATAAATTTTATTTAACTATCATGGTGGTTGTTGAACATTGAGAATGGTTGACAGCATTCTCAATCCCAATTAAGTAACATCATTAAACCCAACAAAACTTAATTTAAAGTAACATGATGAGATTCACATGATAATCCAAGTACTAGATACTCAAGACGTCCATAACCGGGGACACGGCTAATCATGATTAGTTTATACACTCTGCAGAGGTTTGCGCACTTTTCCCCACAAGACTCGATCTCCTCCGTTGGGATTCTCGCACTGCATGGTGTTTGAGAAACGGATGACCGAGACATAGTCTTTCAGAAGCGCTAGCACCTTACGATCGGGTAGACCGTTACACCTACTTTCCCCTACATCTGCTAGTCTACCACTGTAAGAGTTCGCACAACTTAGTCAACTATGCTAGAGCCCATAGTAGCTTGTGGCTGCACACGGAAGTTTCTAGTATGAATAATCTCATGATCCCTTTGAGCCTGGGTGGCGGTCCATAAAAAACAGGCAATCCTGGAATACCCAGGTGCCTAGACAGGCAATCGCTGGAATACCCAGGTGCCTCAATCCACCCAGATGTGTGTTAAAGTTGCCACCTTAAGTAAACCATTAATTAACAATCTCACATCTGTCATGAATACTCTCAAACCCAATCCACGTCTACGAGCATAGCATAGCAGTATAAGCATAACGTAATAGTAACTCCCAAGGTTTGAATGCAGGGCAATAGGTTCCTACCTCATCAACTACTTCCCAATACCCACATGTTATCAATCCTACTCATGCAATGTTTGAGGGTGAAACTAATGCATAAAAACTGGGTATGAAAGGGATATGATCAAAGTGTGAACTTGCCTGCAATGTTGATGAAGATGATTCGCACTCAAAACTCTTGATAGTTCTACTCGTCACACTCCGGTCAATCTATCGTAAGCAAGCAATAGTAACCACACATAAGCAATCACTCAAAGATCGGAGAGAACAAAGAAAACAATTCGGAAAACGTCAAAACCAAGCAAATAACTCTTGCAACATAAAACAATTTCTAACAGTACCAAAATTAAGTGAATTTGGCCTTATCAGAAAGTTTAGGTCAAGAGCTTCGATTTGCAAAAAGAATCAACTAAATCGGAGTTACGAAACTCAAGTTATGTTCAAAAGAAGTTTGAATATGAATCTGAACAAAATTTGAAATTTGAAAATTTCAAAAAGTTGATGTGACAGGTTCACTGGATAGGTGAAAACAAGACGAAGCTATAGGCGCTGGTTTCATCTAATTTGGATAAACGAGTGAAAAGTTATGGCTATTTGAAAAATCAGGGCCAAGCTGTTTTACGAAAAAAAATAGCTACGGTTAAGGTCTAACGTATAAATACGTAGACTAATTGATAATCTAATTATTCTATCGTATTAGTCTAAAAATAATAAACTACGGAAGTAATAAGAAGAAAAAAACAAAGAAAGATACCTTTATAAGGCAGAGAAAAGATGACTTTGGAGAGAAGAGACAATTTCCAGAAGTCGCGCCGGAGAGGAGAAATATATTTTTCTTAAATGAATCTAGTCAAACCAAAATATTGATTTAACCCGAATCGGATGATTTTTGGAGGCTCTATGGGTCTATATTTATTGGTGGAAAAGAGGCTTAGAGGTCAAAGGCTAGGCAATGTGGGACTAAACGTAGATGAAAATATACGAAACAGAGAAGAAGAGGCGGTGGCTCGCATGGCCTTCGGCCGGCCGCGCGCACGCTGCGGCTGCAGTTTTTTTTTACAAAATTCGGCCTAAGAAAAAAAATAAAAAAAAAGGCTGGCTGGGCCTGGCCCATATAGGATAAAGAAAAAGAAAAGATGGGGCGCCCGCTGGTACTAAGATGCGCACGTGGGCGACAGTTAGTTTCAGGCGCGCGCGCAGTTTTTATTATTTGTTTGTTTTTTTAAAACAGAAAGTGATAAACTGAAAAACGAAAATAAAACTAAAACTTTATATAGGCATATTATATATCAAAATTTTCAAAAAGATTTTCTACGACATGAACATTTTTCTAGCATTAAATAAAATACACACAAATTCTAATAATTCCAACAGTGCTCCTGCTCTAATAAGATCCAACAAAATCATTTTAAAAATACCAAAATGAAATCAAATTTATTTCTCTCCAATTTTCTGTTGTAGGGAATCATGTTACCCTATTTTCCATGTATTTTATTTTTGGAGAAAAATAATTTGAATAAAACCCAAATAACTCCAAATTGAAAATAATTTCAAACGGACTTTAAATTTGATCCTTGAAACTCCCAACTCATATTTCATAATTTGAAGAAGTCATTTTATCTCCTCTCGTGAAAATCATTGAGCTGCTTAAAGTTTCTGAATTTGAAATATTTTCAAATGAAATTCAAATCTTTTCAAAAACCCTTTTCATTTATTTAAATGGAAGAAGTCATGTCATCTTCTCTCGAGGGTTTTGTATTTGAAAAGAATTTGAATTCACGGAGATCAAAATGCAAAAGGTGAAAGTTTGGGAAAGTCCTTTTATTCCCTCTCATTTAACTTTCAAAAAGTTTCGAATTTCACTCAATCAATCACACAACAATCAAACAATCAATCTCTATCTATTTATTATAACATTCCAAAATTTAGAATTTTGGGATGTTACATCAGCCACACAGTAAGATAAAACAGGAGATGACAAGGTGCAAACGTGGGCTGCTTCACCACACACTGGATTATAGATCCACAAAAACAAGCATACATATAGGGAGTATTAAGTAATGTGCATGGTATGAATAAGGAATTTGGTTTTACAAGTAAAACTTAGAACTTACGGTTCTTACGAACATGCATTTTGGTAGAAACAGCAAACTAAACAGCAGTAAACGATAGGGAGTATGAGCAAATTAAACAGCAGTTGAGGATAAAGGCTTTAGAAGGACTGACTTACATTAACAGTTAACACCGGCTTTATAATGCCCTTCTCCATGTCAAGGGAAGGATAACTCAAGAATTTCAGCACAGAATCTTCTTCATAAGCATTGCCTGTACTCTACATTTTGTAGAGAGTAATTATAGATATGATAATACTGGAAGGGATAGAGGATAATGAAGATAAGATGCAGATTGATGCTACATAATCAACTACCAATCCCTGGAAGTACAAGCGTTACAGGACAAAATGTACTGACAAGAGCAATGGGCTACACTTCTGCACTGGCATTGTCTGTGTATTCTACTTGTTGGTAAGATTAAATATAGATCTGATCTTTTTTAGTAAATGGTGGGCGAGGGAGATAAGATGCAGAATGCTACAAAATGAACCAATCCCTCTTCCCATAATACAAGAGTGTTTTGAACACTGGTGTACTGTACAAAACGTTCTTATATTATGGGACGGAGGGAGTAGCTGTTAATGTAAGTACAGTGATAGACCACGTTCAGTCCTTACAAGAGGACTGCAGAGCTAAACCTCTTCAAAAGCATTGGGTTGATTCTAAATTTATGTAAGAGTCCATACGGATCTTATAATGTCCACCAAATGGACGATTACGAGGCTAACATGTGCAGTGATGCTACATAATCAAACAGCTATGAAAGTAAGTATGGTCATACAGGGCAAGAGGTACTCACAAGAGCAATGCAGTGTGCAGTATAGTTGCGAGATTCTGTGGTCCCTTGAGAACGAATGTTCTTCTGCTAACAGTTTTCATACAAGTGAGACATTAAGGCAAATGCAGAAATGTAGTTCAAATTGTGATGTGATATCATAGACAGTACCTTACGCTGCAGCCGAGACCAATGTGTAACAAGATTATTCCAGTCACCGTCGGATAAATGTAGCACCGGAGACTTTACAGAAATTTCGTTCAGAGGCTTGCCATCGAAGTGCGCTTGCCTCAGGTAGGAACGATACTTCATCAACGAGTGCTTGAAAAGCGCAACCAACCCTTGCTCGTCATCACAATCCAGTTTGCGCCTCGCCTATTTAAAAGAATGAAATCTTGTGTCTTCTGTCAGCAGAAACATATGCAGTAATGACCATGAATAACATTAGTACATTACTTACGCGTAAGTTGCGGAGGAAGACTGGAAATTGTTCTGTGTCTGCGGTATAATCTTTCCATGAAGGAAAGATGCGCACAAAGTTCCTGACAACAACATAAGCTTCGTCTTCTAAACTGGGAAGAAATGGAACAGGGGTCCTATTTGCTGCAATTGGGGCTCTCTCTGGTTCGAAAAGGGATTTGGCAACTGGATTTGGTGTACTCTTTGCTGGAATGGGGGTTTTGCGTCGTACAACTGGTGCTATGTCAACTGGCATAATCATACTGTTTGCTGCAGTTGGGGTCTGCTGAGTTGGGGCATCAGAAATGACCAGTGTAGTAGGGCTAGAGTCTGCTAGAGTTGGGGTATTTTGTGGGTCAGGTGATATTGCAACTACACCTAATGGGCTATTTGATTTATCAGGTGCCACTACCTTTTCCAAATACTTTGCTTGTGCTCCTCCACGATCAGCAATCGCCCTCTTCCTTTTGAACGTCTGATACACAAGAACAACATTTGAATGGATAAATATGGTATGATGACAGATGGAATATGTACTGAAAATGGATAGGCAGGGCGTATTCACATACACGATGTGTAAACTAAGCTAATGGCAGTTCAACAAAGTAGAAGCAATGCAAAGCATCAGTTGCAAGATATGTGCGAGCAATGTAACCTTGGAAAGTTAGAGCAAGTACCTTGATGGGTGAATAAGATAGGGCATCTTCCTCTGACTCCTCCACTAGGGAGCTACATTGACTTAGGTCTCCCTCTAGCTCAGAATCACTGTTAGGATCATATTCTGAGCATGAATCTGTAGGTGGAGAGTGTTTGCATTGCATTGCATCCAGACTTGATTTCAGTCCCTTAATGCCAAGTTTGACAGCCATGGCATTGTTCTGCTTTATTCTTTTCATGCGCGCAAGCTCATAATCATTATGATGCTGTTCAGAATCTGAGATTCATGAAAACATAAAAAGTAGTCAGATTATCTATGGAATGCATTGCGGTTTCAACTCGGAGAGTGTCTCCCTATAAACCCCTGCATATGCAAAGTTCACCTCCCCAACCGTGCTGACCAGACCACACACAGAGATACACACCCGAGCGGCGAACATGCATTTTCGAAACTAATTTAGGAACATTTAGCTGACCAATTAAACAACTCTGTTTTAATAATATCAGATTCGTATTTGAACAACTAAGCTTGTTTAGCTTGATGGGTGGAGCAGTGTTATTATGACACGAAGCATGTATTCTGATCGTATAGTGATCATAAAAGGGGGAAACTCTAAGCATATATTTTTTTAGCAAAAGAGGGTTTCCCCTCTGATTTCTATTAAAGAAACCACCACGGAACCAACATGATCAATTAAACCCTAAGCATGATCAATTAAACCGTATTATGGCTGTGCCATGGCAGATTTGAAGCTGCAAACCGGAGAAATGATATTTAGCATCCATTGTTTGCTTCGAACTAAGAACTAAATTCTAAGAGCTGAAAAGAAAGTAGAGTAACCAAGTTAAGATCTATTTTCTGGTTGAGATCAAAAAGTTGAGGAGATATGAAGTACCACCTCTCTTGCGGCGCCGTGTAGGCATCGGGGGTGCGATGGCTGTCGGTGGCGTTGAAGCAGATCTGCGACGGTAGACGGGTGCATCGGGGGATAAGTCCCGTTGCGGTGGAAGAGAAGGTCGTGTGAGCGGCCCCGGCAAAGAGGACGACGGCGCCGATGAAGCGAGAGGACGCGATGCAAGGCTATTGGTCGTCGCCGTGGATGAGAAACGTCCATCTCTAGCAGTGGACGACGCGGTCTTGGTAGGCGCTCCGGCATGGTGGAGGACGGTGGCGATGGATGTGGTGGAGGACGGCGGCGATGGATGGGGTGGCGGACGGAGGCTGGTGTGGGAATGGGGTGTTCTAGCGCGGACGGTGTATGAATGGGAAAATGGAGGGAGAGGTACGGGGAACCATGTTTTTGGGACGCGCCTGTCTGAAATATGGGAAAGTTACGAACTTATCCCCCGTTTCAAATTTGGACGTCTCGTCGGTTGGGGATAGGACGGTAATCTCGCATCTCCCAAATATTTGCCGGTAACTATTTCGGGCGAGGAGAGGGTGTTTTGCCGCCCACGGTTGGCGCCCATGGTGTATGAACGGGGCTGACAGGTAGGGCGGTTGTGTCACGTCTGATGGAAGTTACACATCTGCCCCTATTTAAAATATTAGCCTACATCTATTTCGGACGAGGAGAGGGTGTTTTGCCGCCCACCGTGTATGAATGGGGAATGGAGGGAGAAACAGAGGTCTTTCGGACGAGCTTGAATCAAATGAGTTTTGCCGCCCATGTTTGACGCCCACCGTGTCGGAATGGGCTCAGAGGCGGTCGTGTCACGTCTAATTGAAGTTACTAACCTACCCCTATTTAGAGCAGTGGAAATCGGGCCGATGGATTGTCCGTGTAATGGGTAGACAGTAATTTCCATCTCCCAAACACTTGGCTTCGGGCAGCCGATGTGGGAGTGGACATTTTGCTGTTTCTTTCGAATTTTGGGACAATAAGCATCCACGTTTACCCTGGCAACTAAATTCGAATCCATTTTGTATTCCTATATGAATCTTTATAAATCATTCTATGTGTTTTTATATATCTTCAAAAGGACGACAAAGATGTATTCCACTGTCATATATGAATATGGTTTACAAATGCCGATACTCAAATTCAGAAACTAGAATCCAGTTTAAGGTGAATTCGAATATTTGGAACACTTCATGTCCAACTCAAATGTCACACGCAGCATAATGTGTACTCCCATTTAGATATGTACACAAGCGATGTATCAAGATTCAAATACCGAGTCAATCAACCAAGAATGTACGGAACTAACAGACATATAAACACTTATAGAGTATATGGATCAATAATATCAACTAACATACATAAGCCAGGCCGCTGTACTTTTTTTTGGCTACAACAGCATCCTTTTTTAGCCAGCATCTTGGCCCTTTCCGATGCGTGCCACTTATGGTCCATCTATACTACTATTGCTGAATGCACATTCAGCCCGATTGGCATATTTGTAGGTCTGGCACAGCAATCCAAATGAAATGTCTCCGAGTCTTATCAATTAATACAGACTTGTGCTCAAATAAAATTACAACAAAAAAAAATTATTACATGATCTCTAAAACAAATGGTTTGATTGATTACATGAACAGACAACACAAAGGTTATTCAACTATGGAAAGAACATTTCACCTATGATTTACCAAGTAGGAATTTAATTTCCTTTTTTCCTTCAGGACCTTAACAATCTGGTCAGTCTCAGCTTGCTTCGTTTTGAAATCCACCAAATATTTAATGGTTGTCTTGAGTACTGCTTGTGATTGTGCTGTTTGCTTCCTCAACATGTCAACTTCATCTCTAAGTGCAGAAGCAGAATCTCTTTCTACCACTAGTTTAGCCTCTAGAGCATCAGCAGTTGGCAATTCATAATGCACGATTGGGCCGGTGCCACTGCTGTGGGATGATGCAACGTCCATGGGGACCTCGCTCTTTGATCTTGGGCTAACCTGTTTTGCCATTAAAGTTCCGATTGGATTCAGAAAAGTTGAAGTTAGCAAAACATCTCAACTGGGAGTTATAACAGCAAACCAGTTAAACAAACAAGGAATTAAAGAGTTTCAATTGGATGCTGAAAAGTAGTTATTAACATCATTGTAACCCGCTGTTGCAGCAGCAAAGCAGTTAAACAAACAAGTAGATATTTAAGTTAAGGCAAACAGGTAATTCTTAACAGTAAGTATCAAACACATAGATAGGCGCAGTCTACAATATGATTAACAGGCTGTGCCATTATGTAATCAGTAGCAAACTAAATTAAGCCAAGCAACGTAATTGAACAATTTTGCAATAAGTGGCTAACTAAAATTCCGAGAAGCAGGTAACTGAACTTACGCTAGTTCTTTGTACAGGCACACTGCAACTTCTTTTTCGCTTACAAGGTTGTACGAAGGAGTCCATGGCATCAATTGCTTGGATACGCAGTCCCAATACTTCTTTCTTCCCACACTGCATGGGTAAGTCGAATGGTTAATCTGGTAAGATGGTGCGTCCTTGATATGTTATATGAGGACGTGTAGTCAGACTAGTTGTAGCCAAACACATCACACTGGCTTTTACTGTATATTTCATGCGATTACTTTTGGCATATCGAGATCTAAGCAATCTACAATAGGATGAAAAGACTGGCATCCTTCACATTATTGGCGAACTCAGTTCATAGAAACAAGCAATTCAACCATTCTGTGGGTAAATCAAAAGCGCCACTGGAATATTTTTCACTATCCAATCATACACGCAAAAAGGGGCGACGCCACCATAGGGGCTGGTATGGGCGGCCGCCTCAGGTGGCTGGAAAGTGTGCACCTAGTTTGAGTCGTCCAGGTTGGCCCACGCTAGTTTTGTTCGTCCCAACGCACGAGCAGGCAATGTAAAAAATGAAGAAAAATGTTTCAATTTGGATGGGCCAATAACATAAGTGCAAGGCAGGCCCTATAGCAGGCTCGCGGCCCAAACGAGCGCCTCCCATATCGATCGACAGCAGGAAAAATCCCAATTCATTCGCTCCAGCCTCCAGTCTGGTTCGCTCCTAACCTAGCCGCCGCTGGACAGACCGACACAGCACTTCCTCGCGCCCTCGTTGGAGGGCGGTCGCCGGGCTTCAAGCGAACGGAAGGACAAGAAGATGAAGATCCAACCCTGGGTGTAGCCTGTGTGGGAGGCAGCGGCGGCAGCACGGGCATGGCATCGAGCTTGCGCAAACGGACAGTCGCAGCTTGCAAGAGTAGCATGCGCAACGAGCAGGTACATCACATCCCTGATTATATCTAATTCAACTCTTCAATTTCTGGCCAATAGTTAAACCTGACGGTGTTGTAAAACTGCTTGTATGTAGGGAATCTATGAGAAAATGAAACCAATTTCTACTTATTTTATAACTCCCCCAATCAATACTGAACTGACTGAATCTGATGTATCTAATCAAGTTTCCGGTGCAAACATACAAGCTCATGTTGTTCTTGAGCCTGAAGTGTCTAATGAACAGACTGCTAATGAAGGATTTGATGCAAACATTTTACATGCTCCTGGTGATGAACATATAGTGTCTAATGAGGGATCTAATGCAAGCATTTTGCAAGCTCATTGAAGGATTTAGTGTCTAATGATGATCTACTATGTTGAGAGAGACAGAGATTTGCAGGCATTGATGACAAGCAAATTATAGTGCATTTTCATAGCTTGAGGAAACGTCGAGGCCATCTACCAGAAAGTCCCCGTATCATGACAACATAGCATAAATACTTTTCTAATCTGTTGTTTGAAACTATTGGCATACTTGTGCAGGATAGATATATTGATATGCAGTTTGCGCACTGGTTATACGTGCAATTACACTTCGATATTTTCAGCCAGAGAACGAATAATTCAAGCAGGTACAGACCATGTTTGTAGTCCTTGTACACCATGTTGCATTTTGTGTTTTTTGGTGCTTGCATCATTTAGTGTTTATAATCTGAACTACTTTGGATCATTAGCTGGTTTTCAAAGTGCATGTAGCTTCACATTTCTCAAGTTATGTTGATTTCCGGAGTGCAAGTGCCTTCGTATTTTTTAAGTTAAATGTTCGCCCCTGGTAACTTGAATTCGTGGATCAGCCACTGCACACAAATCATACACGAATGCCAGTATGAATTAAATGAAATGCAGGGACTTACGCTAGCTCGTTGTACAGGCTCACTGCAGCTCTGCTTGCGCTTGGGATGTTCCATGTACAAGTCCATGTTACCACTTGCTTGGATGTGCAGGCCTTGTGCTCCTTGCATCCCCCTCTGCATTTTTGACACGGCGAATGGTTGATCAAATAAGAGGAATCGACCTTGATGTTGTACCGGAGGACAGATACTTACAAGGTTATACGGGTGTGCAGGATGTGTACCAGATCCCGTAGCGCCGTCATGCTTCGCTAAAATATGGATTTGCTTGTTTCAGATGATATCTCCAGAAGAAATAAGAGTTAAGGTCAGAGTTGCATAGGCGTGTAAGCTAAGAGAGCAGTGAAAGGATATCCAAACATCGTCGGAACAGTGCACAAGGGAGTGATGTGTGGATACCTAGTTCGGGCCGGCGTTTGGGCATGCTCGCCTAGCTAGAGTGCGGGTCACTTCAGAGCCGTTGAGGGTGATGCGCTGGCGTTGGCTGGCCGCGCACGGATGCAGATCTTGAGTGGCAGCGGAGCGCTACGATGCGGTGGACGAGACCGTTGGTGAAGCCCCAACGGCCTCGGGGGGCGGAGGTGCGACGATGTGCTCGGTGAAGTAGCCCCGGTGAGCTGGGAGACGGCGTCGGTGAAGCGCACCTGATGCGGTGGAACTCGGTGTCTGTGAGGCACGTCGGTTGCGGCGGCCGACGTTGTCGGTGGTGGACGAGGGCGTAGATGAGGTAGCTCCGGTGCGGTGGTGAAGCGCGACCGTCGTCTTCGTCGTCGTCGTCCGGCACAGAGGTGGGGAACGGTGGGGAAAGAGACGAGGGGCGATTCGAGGGTTGGCGGCGAATTAGGGATTTGAGCAATCTGGGCGGAAGGGGACGGTGGAGAAGAGAGATTTTGCAGGGCTGGAATTGGGGCCGCCAGATATTTCAATCCGAAACGTGGAAGCGCGAACTTATATTGTCGTCGTCCTTTTTTTGGGGGGAGGGGGTGGGTGGCTGGGTGCTACGCGTCCGTCCGACACACGCGACCACCCCGACAGGACTATGCTTCGGTGCCTTAAGGCACCTGCCTTTGTGTCCATGACATATGGGCCCAACAGGTGGCTGGCCCACATGTCAGTGACCCAAAGGCAGTTGCCTTTAAGGCACCGAAGCAGCGTCCACCCCGACACGACCCTGGTTTGCCTGGTGCGCCTACATTTGAGAATGCAAACGAATCTTCTTTCATTTGCAAACGAATCTGTATGTATTACCATGCCCGTGTTTTCCTTGCAATAATTAGTCATTCGAAACGAGATACTCCATCCGTTCACTTTTGTAAGTCGTTTCAGACAACTTAAAATGAACTGTTTTGCACATTGTCTGAAATGTCTTCAAGGTCTTATAAAAGTGAACAGAGGGAGTACTATAAATTAATTAATGAGGAGTTATTTGAAAAAAAATCGAAACGGTACCCACGCTAACGTGGATTAGAGTGTGTGTCACATAATTAGTTATTTGAATTAGAGTGTGTGTCACGTAGTTAGTTATTTGAATTAGAGTGTGTGTCACGTAGCGATCTCCAATTCTAACGTGGATTTCGCATTTCACTGTATCCATGCTACTTTTTTAATACAAATTCATATGTATATGATGAACACCATGGTAGTGAGAAAACTTTTGGATGGATTCAAACATATGACCTACAAAATAGCACAACAAACTGAGTCAATGTCAACTTTTCGAAACTTAGTATGGCACGAATTCGAAATAATTACCCGTATGCCTGGTCCTCGGTTCAAATCTTACAATGTACACCGAATTGAAACATCGATATTAAGTCTCGTACTATGTACATTCAAATGTTGTTTTTAGCCCCCCCCCCGCACAAACGCTACATACTTCCTGTATCGGTCAATCTTCCTCTCCTAACCACCTTAGGAAGCTATCGGTTTCCAACACACGTTCATTCTTTCTCTCCATGTTTCGATCTCTAAGTCTCTCAACTACACAACCCCTTTTTCCACTCTGTTACCAAATGTATTTACCTCACACACCCGCCATTGCACCCCATGCCGAGCTCTCTCTCCCCCCCTCTCCCTCTCACCCTCTCGCGCTAAATACATGCATTGCCTATCTAGCCCCCCAACCTCTCGTGCATGCGCACGCACGCACGTTGTATATCTAGGTCACTCCCTCGAGACTGTCTCACTCTTTCTTCCACACGGCGGGCCACACTCGCTCAATCTCGCTCTCTTTATCTGAGTCTCGTTTAACCTCGTTTTCTTTCACACACAAATGATATATCTCCCTGTTCGGGCCTCGATCGACACACTCTATACTCTCTCACGCAGATTGTCTATCTAGGTCAGTCCATCCAAGCCGCCACCACTCTTTCGACCTCATGGTGGGCCACGCTCACTCAATCTCTCTCTCTCTCTCTCGTATGTCTCGATTGACCTCGCTCTTTCTCGGACAAAAACGATATATCACCATGTTGAGCCCAATTCGACCTATTCACATTGTATACTCTCTCACGCACATCGTCTATCTAGGTCACTCTCTCCAACCCGTCTCACTCTTTCGATCGCACGGCGACCCTATGTGATCGGTTGACCTTGCTTCCTCTCACGCACAAAATATATCTACACGTCTGTGACTGGATCATCTCTCAAGCTCTATCTTACAGCCCTCACCCTTGCCAAAAAGCTCAATCGGACAATATCTCTCCAGAGCATATATATTTGTTCAATGAATGTCGGACCACACTCACTTTGTCTCTCTATCTATATGTCTCTCGATTGACTCTGCTTTCTCACACCGTATCTTCCACGCGTTGAAGCTACTACCTCTCCATCCCTCGCAAAGCCGGAGCTATTTACATTGCGAGGGGCACTCCAACCTTGGATTAATTTGTGTAGGCATTTATTCCGTCGGTTTAGATTATATTTTCGTAGCATTCGGCCCACAACTACTCCAATCACCGTAGCGGGTAATTAAGCTACGGGGAGCACCTAATATGAGCACCGGGGAGCCGTTGGATCGAAGATGCAGCGGCACACACGAGGCCTGAATGTTTTATTTGCAAAAAAACCTTTGGAGAGTTTGGAAATTGCGCATAATTACAAAGACTACTCCCAAGCCATTGGATCTCACTTCCAACGGTGTAAAAACTCGTATCACCATAGTATCTAAGCTGGGGGTGGATGTGATATTCTATGCCGCTGTCATTTTTGTTCGTAAACTTGCAAAAAACGTGTAACTCGTGCCGTTACTTGTCTAACCGCGCAAAGTGTTTGTTCAAAAAAACCATCCTACACTGAAATATCGGAACAACACACGGGGGTCCCACTTGTCATTAATCAAATTTGGACCTAAAACTAACAAATCTGAAAGACGAGATTCGAACTGGCAACCTGGACTACAAAGCGTAAGTCGATAGCCTGAAAAAACGAACGGTTGTTGGCTTTGTCCCATAACTTGATTTTATACAGTACTTGCGTTGAGTAGAGTAGAGGGAGTGCCTCGTCAACACGTGCATGACCGTTATCTCACTTACTGGTGGGTCCCAGGTCTGCGATCTCAATCTCTCTTCTCTCCATCGTCTAACCTTTGCACGGGCACACACGAAGAGCGGCGCTAGCTTGCCGTGGTGTTATTACAACTAAAAAAACTTGGAAAATAGAAGAATCGCCTAGAACAAGAGACGTTGTGGCTGGTCGAGACGGAGCTAACCACATCTATCCTCCGTGCCACGTTTGCATGATGAAGCTGTGTGGCTAGTGGGGTGTTTTCACCGACTGGCTGGGTCCCGAGGTCGAACCATAGGTACTACGTCTGATACAGTATATTTTTACACGCACATTTTTCCTCCGTGCCGAGACGTGGCACACCCTACCGCGCGGTTTCGGGGTCCTCCCGGGTGGTGCACGCATATATTCTTCCTGACGTGGGACGCCCTACCGCGTGTTTTCTGGGTCCTCCTCGGTCGTAGCGCCGAAGCAAGTAAATGAGTCGTCAAATCACGAAAGACCACCTTTCCCGCCGAGTACATCAGTGAAGCACGGTGGCTAGCTAGTTGGGCTAGTTCGACCGATTAGCTAGGCCGCCGCCACATTTGTTTTTTCACCCCTTTTTTATCTACTTGCCGGCAGGTAAATTTAAATATCCACCGCGGCGTTGCTCTGGTGTTTGGGTGCGGCAGGATTTTTAATTTTTTGATTGACGGGAGCAGGCGCGGCAGGATTTTTAATTTTTTGATTGACGGGAGCAGCGCGGCAGCAATTAGTCACGATGACTCCGCCTGTACCCACTGCTCCCTGATGTGAGAAGTCGTCGACTGGTGTTTTACCGTGGTGAAAACCAAAAGATTCCCCGCTCCCTCCGCCTTCCCGTAGATTGCATTGCCTTTCAGCCGTTTCGCCCCCTTTGCTTCCTCTCCCCATTGCTTCTACCTGGTGCCATGGCGGCGCAGCAGATCACGGAGTCCGAGGTGAGGCTCCTGACACAGGAGCTCCATGCCAAGGATGCGGAGCTCAGGGCCAAGGACGTGGAGCTCCGTGAGCTCAAGGAGGAGAGGAGTGCCATGCTCCTCCGTTATGTGCGGGAGTTCACGGAGCTTCAAAAGCGGCAGGCGTCCACCACAAAGATGCTCGAGGCGTCGGCGGCGTTGCTGCAGAAAGCGGGAGATACGATAGGCCATCAGGGGAGCCGGCTGGAGCGCGAGCGGGCCGATCGTGACGAGGTCCAGGATCGCCTCAGCCACTTGGTGAACCAAGTTGCCACGCACGTGTTGCGGCTGCGCGATGCCTACCGTCGTGCCAGCGCGACGATGCCGGCCGTCGGGCTAAACCCTCTGCATGGGCATGTCCATGTCTCGGCGCAACATGACCGTTGGATCAAACTCAGACGGTGCAGATCAGTCACTGTAGCACAAAGCGTGTGGGTGTGTTTGGTTGCATTCTCATCTCAATATAGTTGTTTCCTCTTCGTGTATTTTTGTCAACCTACTAGTGTGGACTCATGCACCCTTCATGCACTCTGCCAAACACCCAAAAGTGGGTCGAGAAGGGAACTTTTGCTCCCATCCCGTGCACCCTTCATACACCCTGCCTAACACTATTCGTGCTTCATATGGTTCATGTTTCGGAGTACTGTAGCACCGTACTCTCCGTGCGCTGTGGACCTAGTTCTGTTAACATTGATCTCACCGTCCATTCTCGACCGGACAGTCGAAAAAGCGGTACTATGTTACATATAGGAGTAGTTGACATGCGCACAACATCATTTGTTATCGTCATATCTTACTACACTAGCAACAAGATTGTGTAGTACTGACGTATGAACCACTGCACATGCCTAGTAGTAGGAGCACTGTGTATGTTCAAGTGGCTGCCGTGTTTCGCACTCCTCCGTCGTAAGAGTGGAAACGCTTGCTGTAATCATTTTTTTCTTCTGAAAAACAGTGGACACGCTCTACCGTGCGGATCCTCCTCCAGCCATGCACTAAATTACTCACTTTCGCCGACGTGTGGGACAGCCAGCATCGGGGTCCACCAGCCATGCACTAAATTACTCCGTAGTAGAGTGACGGTAGACTACCCCGATCGAAGCGCCGCAGTAATGCCCAATGAGCCGTCAAATCACAAAACCCCCTCCTTTCCACGGACGAAGCAACCATCATTTCACTCTTCTCTCTCAGCTTCCTCTCTACCCAACCCTCGCTTCTGCCTCATCTTGTTCCTCATTTCTTCAAGAAAACCCCGACCTGCTTCTGCCATTATTCTTCTCTCCCAAAGAAGGAAAGGTGAGCGCATCAATTCTGGCCAAGGCCCGGTCTTGCAACCCCGAGACTGATCCTATAACTCCCTCTCTTTTCTTTTTGGGTTTGTGATTATGGTTTCTTTTCTTTTATTTCTATTTGACAGTTTCTTGATGGACGCTGGAGCACCGGCCGAAGTGATGTCTATGGCTCCGGCCAAAACCGTCGAGGCTCATGGTACGAAGAAGCGCAAGCACCCCGCCGAGACTACCGCAGACAAGCTCAAAGCCATCGCCCTGTCCAAGCCCCCCTCTCCGGGATCCCTCATTAAGCAAGTCCAGGTAATATCTCTTCTTGACGATCTTTTTCTCGATCTTGATCGTGTTTTTTCATCTAACACGCAGTACTAGTACTAGTAGTACAACTTTCTGGGTGATCTTGCATGTGATTTTTGTGTGCCAAATGACGGTTCTAAATTCCTCTTTTGACCAAAACATGCGAGAGGTTGACACTGATTTCTTATAGATTACTTTCAACTACTCCCTCTGTCCCAAATTTCTTGTCTTAGATTTGTCTAGATACGGATGTATCTAATACTAAAATGTGACTTGATACATCCGTATCTAGAC
The DNA here is from genome assembly GCF_003073215.2 of Triticum urartu. Lineage (NCBI taxonomy): Eukaryota > Viridiplantae > Streptophyta > Magnoliopsida > Poales > Poaceae > Triticum > Triticum urartu. The sequence goes on along the minus strand of NC_053026.1, from coordinate 496,662,297 downwards.
AAATCTAAGACAAGAATTTTGGGACGGAGGGAGTACTTTATGAACATCAATGCTACCTTTTAAGAGGGTATATTTGCCTCAGTAACTTGTGTTATGGATATTGCATGTAATCCCTCTGCTCTCATGCCTTTGAAGACATGTTCTAGTGTCTTTGTTCACTCATTTCTGTGCGTATATGTAGTCATATATGGAGTATAATATCGAAAATCATCTTATATTTCTGAACGGAGGTAGTAATAAAATATGGTTTCTGTTTGAATTAGAACCAGGTCCGCGGTGGAGATGAAGTTCTCAAAGTCATGCCGTGTGAACTGGAAGACCTGATGATGAGTTCTACTGCTGAACTATCCAGCTGCAAAAAAAAAGAATCCACAGTGTCCTGAACTAGTGTTTTCCTGTAGCATTGTTGTCAGGCATGTTCTCGAGGCTGTACTTGACCACAACAATTTCCTGGTTGTGCCTTCGATTACGAAGGGTGTGGTTCTTGTAAAGCTTCCCAACAAATCTGATGCGGCCTGTCTTCATCATCATGTTTATGAGTGGAAAGACCACTCTGTTAGGTTCTCCAAGGTTGACAAGATGGTGATGGTGCATGTAGACATCTCACACGAAGTCCATGGCCTAGTCAGTTATGCGGGGTTCATCCCGTAGGTCGGTGGCAAAAAATAGTCTGCAGAGTTTAGTTAGTGCAACTTTGCTTGTCTGTAGTAAGTACTATTGTTCAGTACTTGATTTGTGTTTGTGAACCCTGTATTGTTTATTAGTACTGCCGCTTTTGGTGTGTGGTCAGTCCTGAGAACGGTCTATGTTAATGTCTGTCCACTCAATTCAGTCTGTATATTTTGAAGTATCCATATCATATTTTTTGTGAGGACGGTCTATCAATTATGGTTACACTCCAATATCTGTATGCATTGCAGGGTTTATCGCACCCACCAGGATTTCCAGCCCCATGGATGTTCGGTCCATACGATTTGTCACGACCTTTGGACTGTCCTGCTTGTGGGAGTAGGCGGGGCCCCTGCATGCCACGCGTAGTTGGACGATCAATCTTCTGTTTAGTACTTCAACATAGTGATTTCCTGGTAAGGATTCACTCGTGTCACATCAAGTAAATCTTATTGATTTAATGTCTAAATCTTATTGATTTAATGTCATGTTTTCTTTGTTTTCCTGCAATTTTACGATGCAGGTTTTGCCATATGATATTCATCACAGAATAAACCGTTTGGTTTGCTCTACGATGGCTATTTTTGAAGGTTTCACTTCTTATGTCATGTCAGTTACAAAGGCACTGTCCATCACTTATATTACTGGAAAAAATTGGATTAGTCTGTTGTCTGAGTACAAGCTGAATCCCTATGATGAACTGCAGTTTGGTTTAACAAAAACGCCACAATTAGTCCTTCTCGCGTTTAAAAGAAATGAAGAAAAATACTGGATCACGGTCATGGATCCTAGTCAAGTTAGAAAGCTGATCATAGTAGACCAGACACGATCGCCGCTGTCTCGCATAGATCAAGCACCGACAGTTGCTCTAGCACTGACAGCGGCAGTAGCTCAGTCTGATCCAGCTGAGGATTGGGCACCGACCGCGTCAGCGGATCAGTCTGATCTACCGGAGGATCGGGCATCGACACCGGCACCTACTCCGACACTGGCACCAGCTCTACAAGGAGCACCATCTCCGACAGCAGCAGCGGCTTCGGCACCTGCACCAACACTTGCACTTGCATCTGCTCCGGCCCGCGCAGTTGCACCGGCAACAGACTGGGATGCAGTTCGCACTTCATATACCAAAGTCGTTACAAAAACCGACATGTCCACCTTCTTGGTAAGCATTGGCCACCCAAGTGCTTCATTCTTTTTCCTTTCCATGTTATTTCACATGATTCACTGTGTTGATCTAACTGTTTGGGTATGTCTTCTTGTTTGCAAACAGAGAATTCCTAGAGCAACGAGGGAGTCGTTCAACAATCCGGGCAACCGCGGCAAAGTTTCTCTTACCATGTGTAGCCTTGGTGTGAATGAACCTGCTCAATATATCATAAGTACAAAGGATGGTCGCATGATGGTTGATGCTAAAGGATGGTCAAGGTTCAAATCTAAATCATATCTTGCGGTAGAGGATGATGTCAAAATCGAACTTTCTCGGCAAGGAGAGCTGGTCCAAATCAACTTTGAAATTCTTCAGTAGCAGCACGCAACTGCCTAACTGATCTATCCTCCGAGAGATTTTGATGTAATAATCTGGCATGGTGGAAACAAGTGTCATGTGTGTATAAGTAGTACGATAGTATTATTTATCACATGGTATATCGTTGATAGAATTGCAACTCTGATTGCTGGTTAGGAACTGTTGTTCGATTTCATTCCAACAGCTGTCGTGCTTTATTCAATTTTGTGTATTCGCCTTGCGACACATCTAAAACCAGCGCCGTACCGATCGCTTGCAATATGAAAAGCGCTAAGGTAGAACACATGGGCCCCCAAACATGCAGGGTTGGCCTGCGGCCCAAAGTCCAAACCTGGTTTCGAGAAGCACTAGCTCAGTGCAGAAGTGGCGTCCTCCTCCTGCTGTGGGTTGGGCGAAGATGAATGTTGATGCTGCGTTATCTCGCAATGGTGAAAGGGGAGCCCTGGCAGTTGTGAGTCGGGATCATACAGGCTTTTCCTTGAGCATCGGCACTGGTGTGCAAAAGTGTTACTGATCCAGAGATCCTAGAGGCAATGGCATGTTTGCGAGGGCTATCTCTGCTCTTGACAAACCTGCAACAAGTTCAGATTAGCACCGATTTTCAGCAACAGTCAAGCATATCGGAGAGGCATACTGGGGCCCAGCAAAGTATTAATGACGAGATCAAGATGAAAAAGAATATGTTCCAAACCATGGAGATCATACATGAAAAACGCGAGTGTAATGTTGAAGCGCATGTGCTCGCAAAAGCTGCTACTTCTTTGCCCTGTGGACGCCATCTTTGGCTCACAGGAACCCCCGAAATTATTTGTATACCTATGACTGTTAATCTTCAATAAAGCAGCTTTTATCCCTAAAAAAACATCTGAGTATTATATTCTCAGCTGAACCCCCATAATGCCCGTGCGTTGCAGAGGGAGTATTTTTCTCGGCAAGGTGAGCCTGTGATATAAAAGATTTGTATATTTCTTTACAGAGGGAGTATCTCTCTGTCAAAAAATATATTTATGTGTAACTAGTTACTCCTGTCTTTCTACTTCCTTTCGCTGATATGTGGGGCAACCGGCAACGGGGTCCACGTGCCATATGCACAAATTAGAGTGCACAACTTCACGGTAGACACACCCCGGTCGTAGCGCCGCAGTAATGCCCAATGAGCCGTCAAATCACAACCCCCCTTTCCAGCTTTAGCAGTAAGCTGGACGGACGAAGCAGCAATATTTTACTGGGCCTGAATCCCTTTCTCCCTCGTCTGCTTGTTCAGAGAAGACCCCCTCTCGACGATTGCATACGGTTTTCTCATGGAGAACCAGGTACGAATTCTTCATCCATCCTCGATAAACCCAAGTCCCTTGGTCGCAGGTAATCCTAGGATGGCAGCCGCCGCCGTTTGATGCATTTTCTTCCTACTGAATCTAGTGTGTTTCATTTGCAGTGCCCAAAGTGCGAGTACCCTACAGGTTTCTACGCCCTCGGCGAGACGCCACACTTGTTCCTTCTCATCCTAACACAGCATTTTGAAACGCGCACAGTATGTTCCTAGAATCCTCTTTTCTATCCGGGAGGGTGGGTTTTTTTGAACATGATGTGTTCTCATATTATTTTTCCTGCAGTGTATTATTTGCTCTGCCAGAACACATGTACTCAAGATGCTCGGCCTTGCCATAACTGAATACACTAGTTTAATGGTCACAGTGAAGACAAGCCATGGATATAAGTTCCGAGTTGGGTTCATGAACCAAGAAGATCGCTGCTTTTTTATGGCCGAACTTGGATAAACTTTCTCAAGTGTTACAGACTGAAAGTTGGCGCACGAATGTTGATGGAAATAGCAGAACCTGGTCTCATCTTCACTGCGATCTTCCACTGTAACATCCCAAATTTTCAATTTTGAATGTTATACATTAGATCATCATTGCATATCATATTTTGTTTTGCTTTTGGTTTGATCCTAGAAATTTCTACGCAACTCAAGGACCCACAGAGAGAGTTGGGAAATTCTTTATTTTCATATTTGAGTTTTCTCAAATTTTGAGAATAGGATCATTTGATTTTTATTATTTTATCATCAATTATTTCTATTACAAAAATATGAGAGAGGGAATAAAATGACTTTCCCAAAATAAAGAAATATTGAGGATTTAATAATAAAATCAACTAAGATTTTATTTCGGAGTTTTTGTTATTTTATTTGAATTTAGGAAAAATGTGCGTTTTTCAAAATTGCATTTAGGCCCGAAATAAATGTTCACCTTGTGCGGATTCATTTTAGAAGCTCGGGAAAAATTATTTCGGGATTTTTGGAGTCCGTTTAGTATTTATTTTTATTTTTCTTCTGCGCATAATTATTTAAAAAAACGAACCGACATACGGGCCGTGTCCGACCGGGACTCCGGCCCGCTAGGCTTTATAAGACGGGGGGAGCCAGCCGAGGCCCAGCCGCGCCCCCGAACCCTAGCCACCCGACGTCGTCGCCAGTGCCGCCGCCACCGCGCCTCGCCGCCCACGCCGCCCTGCCGCCGCCGCAGACGCCGCCTCGCCCGCGCCCGCCGACGCCGCCTCGCCGCCCGTGCCGTCGCGCCGCCCCGCCGCCCCGCCGCCGCCGCTGCCGCTCGCCGGACGTCGCCGACTCGCCACCGAGGTCGCCTCGATTTCCGTGCCATTTTTTTATTTTTTTTCTCGAAAAACCGTTCGGTTTTTCGTCGGTTTTTTTAGTTTCGGTTTTTCTAAATAGATCGGCTTTTCCGATTTGTTTAATTAGCGAGCGTTCGTCCGTTCGTTCGTTCTAGCGAACGTTCGTCGTTTTCCTTTTTCTCGGATTAAATCCGCGATTTTTCTGTTCGCGATTTCTGATCCGATTTTCTTTTTAGTATAACTTTTCGCTCGTTTATCGGAATCAGGCGATTCAAGCGCCTGGAGTTTCGTCTTAAAACCCTCTATCCGTTTAACCAACTTAAACAAGTTTTTGCTACTGTAAAATTTGACTTAGATCCAGATTAGTAGAACGAAGTTGTTTTCTTTCATCATTTGACTTTTGTTGCTTCGTTCGATTTGATTCTTTTGCCAACCGGAGTTCTTAATTTGAACCTTCTGGTTAGATCTCTTATTTGAGTTTTACCTGTGCATTAGATGAGTACTTATTGTATGCTTGTTTGTTTGTCTGCGATAGAATACCCGAAGTGCGCCGCTTGCTACTTCGAATCGCTAGGTTTCTCGGATCATCAGCAAGGCAAGTAACACCTTGATCATACCTTTTCTACTACCCAGTTTTATTGCATTAGATCAATCCTCAAACATTGCATGGTTAGGATCTAATT